>NW_025752689.1:0-12082 GCF_021184085.1 Oncorhynchus gorbuscha
CTTTAGTCTGAGACTGCTCTGTCGTTCCAGACATACTTTAGTCTGAGACTGCTCTGTCGTTCTCTACATTCTTTAGTCTGAGACTGCTCTGTCGTTCCAGACATACTTTAGTCTGAGACTGCTCTGTCGTTCCAGACATACTTTAGTCTGAGACTGCTCTGTCGTTCTCTACATTCTTTAGTCTGAGACTGCTCTGTCGTTCTCTACATACTTTAGTCTGAGACTGCTCTGTCGTTCTCTACATACTTTAGTCTGAGACTGCTCTGTCGTTCTCTACATACTTTAGTCTGAGACTGCTCTGTCGTTCTCTACATACTTTAGTCTGAGACTGCTCTGTCGTTCTCTACATACTTTAGTCTGAGACTGCTCTGTCGTTCCAGACATTCTTTAGTCTGAGACTGCCATCATTGAAGTTGTTTGTGGTGACGAGGTGCACGAGGGGCGTTTGTACAAAATCATGTCATCGGCGATTGTCTCTAACCAATCAGAGTATCAAAGCCAATGACACATTTTCAAACCACCGTTTTAATCTCGTGTGTTCTGTCTCTGACCCTGGGACCAATCAGAGAGCCCACTAATGTGTTTGAATTCGGTGAATGGTCGAGAAGGTACTCCGACCCAGACTCCTTAGTGAGAAGAAACTAACGTCTGTGCGTGTTGTGTAGCGTTTGGCCCGGAGCAGGGAGTATGGGTTGCTTGGCAACTGAATTATAGAACAATTACAAAAATACCCACATGAAAACAAAATACCAAAAACCCCCCAACTATACCAAAACTATCTGATCAAAGTTTGTCGCATCGCATCATGTATATCTTATCTATTCACTGTGTCGGCATGGTGACCAGATTAGCAGTGCCTTGCTGTATGGAATTCTTTGTGCGTATTGCTTTCAAAATAATACGAATGTATTTATTTTAAAGACAGTGCAACAAATACCAATGAGTACCCACCTGTCAGTGATTTTGGTATATATTGAGGACTTTCAAAGTTTGAGCATATTGAATCGGTTACATCATTGATACCCAGACACAGCGCGTTGTTGACTATCTTCAGGGGTGGTCGGGAAGATCTGATCACAATGTGTCTTTTTCATCGTCTACACCTGTCTTTAGAATGTGGGCTGGCACAATAAGGATGTGGATCAAGGACAAGTGACACATGTTAGCACCAGGTATAAACAGGGTTATAGAGTGTCTCAGTCAGTAATTGGATCATAATGAACATGTGGGGATTTGAACCTAGATCAGATTTCCTACTGAGACACTTTGTGAATATGGATCCTGGACATGCCCAATCATGTCCCTTACATTTATTTTACACTATTCACCAGCTAAGAGAGTGTGTTTAAAGGGCATTAAATGAAGGCTGGGGAGAGAAGCTAAGACTGGAATATTATGGAGTTGCCAGTAAATCTACTGTAAATAATTTCCCTTCTTCTTCTTCTTATGTGTCACAAAGGGTTAATACCTAACCACTATGTCCATTGTGGCTAACCTGTCAACTGTCTACCATAGATGAAAAACAGGCTACTGTTACAGCGTGATGACAGCCCTGCGTGACCTCGTCCCTGGGCTACTACACACAGCTTCCAATCTTAGAGAAGTAGTCTGGTGCTTCAGGATGCAGCCTACAAGGACTGAACACTGTCCTCCATGTTAAGGCAGAGGAGGCTTGTAGAAGGAGCTCGATATTGTACTGGAGACATAATGACAACACCTGGCAAACACTGGACGATTGGGACAGCCAGCGCCAGGGGCCTCTGGATCCTTGTGCTTGTTAGGTGAGGGAGGCAAAGCGGGTTTGGAGGCGGACCCCAGGGTGGTGTTGACCCCAAAAGACCAATCACCACGGGTCCTCTGGCCACTACTTAAGGCCTGTGGGGCAGCCAGCCCTCTAGCCCGTAAACTTCTCTCTTCTCTCCTCTCTTCTCAGTCATCTCTGTCCGGACAGAACCATTAGCATGGTGAGTAAGTCTGCTGCCTCCCTGTGATGGTTGTACATGGGGGGTTTTTCAGAGAGGATGGGGGTCATTTTACAACTGTTAAACGGTGTAATAATTGACAGAATTGTTCAGGTCGTAAATTACCCAGCAGCAGTCGGTAGTATCATTTGGTTCCAGACGTGTTGTGTCATAAATATACATGGATTTATTAATTCATATGTGTATTGTATTGTATTGTATTGTATTTTATTGTATTGTGTGAACTGATTTGGAACGATATACTTTAACTGTCACAGCTGTTGTAGACTCCACATGTAACATGCCCACAAATGTAAGGAATAACACAATCGAAGGTTTCTGATATTAGGGGGGGGGGAAGCATGTTTTACGCGCATCGAAGATGATTAGATTTTCATGTTTCTCTGCAGACTACCTACACAGATAAAGGGGAGAAGGTAAGTCCCCATCGTCATTATTTCCACGTAACACTTCAGTGGTGGATCTTTGAGTTGATGATGATGATGATAAGGAGAAGTGTTCACGTGCTCTGGTTCCTTGGGTTATGACTTCTGTCTTAATGACAAATGACAAACAAGCGGACTAACCATCCATATGGAGAGGGGAGTTTGAACATACCATTTATTTTGATACAGTATTATTATTTATTTTGATATAGTATTATGATTATTTTGATATAGTATTAGTATTATTTTGATATAGTATTAGTATTATTTTGATATAGTATTAGTATTATTTTGATATAGTATTAGTATTATTTTGATATAGTATTAGTATTATTTTGATATAGGATATTATTCATTTTTCATTCCCCTTTTCCCCATTTAGCCCGAGAAGGGAAAATTTGTAAAGTTCCACCACGTGACCTTTTGGGTGGGCAATGCCAAACAGGTGAGTCTTTAAAAGTCCCCCAAAAAAAATAGACTGAAGATAAATGGAGACAAGTTATCCATCATATCCGATCACATCCACAATATGCTGTATGAATTTCTTTGACAACTTATTATTGGTTTATAATCACATTCTCAGCCTCGCAATGAGTGATACGGTAGCACTCGATGAGAGCTGGACAACATGCACAGCAGGATAACATATTGTCCCCGAATGGACTTTGCTTTCTAAAGGGAGGCTAGCTCAGGTCATTGCTCTTCTGCTAGTTAGTTGACTTTGGACTTCCTCTCTGTGAAACAAACGGAGGTAACAGTCAGAACGGAGACATGTTTATCTTTCTGAAACAGCACAAAAATGTTCCAGAACTTACAAGCCTTTTATAGCCATATATTGAACTGACAATTGGACTAATGTAGTAAAAACCAGGGTTAGGTCATTTATAGTTAAATCAGTCAATGCAGGGACTGGATTAATACATTTAAAAACCCAGCTTCTCCTTTTCAGTTTGAGAAGATATTTAAAATATATGGCCTTTTTTGTCCTCAATTATTGAATTGGAATTTCAGTTTTTTTCCCCTAAATTGACTCACTTAAATTAGAATTGATCCCAGCCCTG
The DNA here is from genome assembly GCF_021184085.1 of Oncorhynchus gorbuscha. NCBI lineage: Eukaryota > Metazoa > Chordata > Actinopteri > Salmoniformes > Salmonidae > Oncorhynchus > Oncorhynchus gorbuscha. The sequence continues at coordinate 3,469 of NW_025752689.1, forward strand.
TTGAAAACTATGACACAGTTATAGGTATATCATTTCTGTAATAGCTGACTTAATCTTTGCGGAACCAGAGGCAACAGGTGGGTGTTTACTGGGTAAACAAAAAGTTAGCAACTTCAAAAGGCCTAAAAGTTCAACTTCAAAAGGCCTAAAAGTTAACGTAAAAGTTCATTCAACCGCATATGAGTCACATGCTACGTACAGGGTTGAGCAATCGCACACACACACACACACACACACACACACACACACACACACACACACACACACACACACACACACACACACACACACACACACACACACACACACACACACACACACGAATGGATTATGTATGGGTTATGTATGGGTTATTAATATGTTATGTATGGGATATTAATATGTTATGTATGGGTTATTAATATGTTATGCATGGGATATTAATGTTATGTATGGGTTATTAATATATTATGTATGGGATATTAATATGTTATGTATGGGATATTAATATGTTATGTATGGGTTATTAATATGTTATGTATGGGATATTAATATGTTATGTATGGGATATTAATATGTTATGTATGGGTTATTAATATGTTATGTATGGGATATTAATATGTTATGTATGGGATATTAATATGTTATGTATGGGTTATTAATATGTTATGTATGGATATTAATATGTTATGTATGGGTTATTAATATGTTATGTATGGGTTATTAATATGTTATGTATGGGTTATTAATATGTTATGTATGGGTTATTAATATGTTATGTATGGGTTATTAATATGTTATGTATGGGTTATTAATATGTTATGTATGGGATATTAATATGTTATGTATGGGATATTAATATGTTATGTATGGGATATTAATATGTTATGTATGGGTTATTAATATGTTATGTATGGGTTATTAATATGTTATGTATGGGTTATTAATATGTTATGTATGGGTTATGTATGGGTTATTAATATGTTATGTATGGGTTATTAATATGTTATGTATGGGTTATTAATATATGTTATGTATGGGATATTAATATGTTATGTATGGATATTAATATGTTATGTATGGATATTAATATGTTATGTATGGATATTAATATGTTATGTATGGGTTATTCATATGTTATATGTATGGGTTATTAATATGTTATGTATGGGTTATTAATATGTATGTATGGATTATTAATATGTTATGTATGGTGATATATTAATATGTTATGTATGGGTTATGTATGGGTAATTAATATGTTATGTATGGGATATTAATATGTTATGTATGGATTATGTATGGGTTATTAATATGTGATGTATAGGATATTAATATGTTATGTATGGGTTATTAATATGTTGTGTATGGGTTATTAATATGTTATATATTAATATGTTATGTATGGGTTATTAATGTGTTATATATTAATATGTATATATATGGCTATTAATATGTTATATAGGGATATTAATATGTTTAAGTATAGGTTATTAATGTTGTATGGGTTATGTATGGGTTATTAATGTTATGTATGGGTTATTAATATGTTCAGTATGGGTTATTAATGTGTTATATATTAATATGTTATGTATGTGTTATATATGGGTTATTTATATGTTATGTATGGGTTATTAATATGTTATGCATGGGTTATTAATATGTTATATATGGGTTATTAATATGTTATGTATGGGATATTAATATGTTTTGTATGGGATATTAATGTTATATATGGGTTATTAATATGTTATGTATGGGTTATTAATATGTTATATATTAATATGTTATGTATGGGTTATTAATATGTTGTGTATGGGTTATTAATATGTTATATATTAATATGTTATGTATGGGTTATTAATGTGTTATATATTAATATGTTATATATGGGTTATTAATATGTTATGTATGGGATATTAATATGTTCAGTATGGGTTATTAATGTTGTATGGGTTATGTATGGGTTATTAATGTTATGTATGGGTTATTAATATGTTCAGTATGGGTTATTAATGTGTTATATATTAATATGTTATGTATGTGTTATATATGGGTTATTTATATGTTATGTATGGGTTATTAATATGTTATGCATGGGTTATTAATATGTTATATATGGGTTATTAATATGTTATGTATGGGATATTAATATGTTTTGTATGGGATATTAATGTTATATATGGGTTATTAATATGTTATGTATGGGATATTAATATGTTATGTATGGGTTATTAATATGTTATGTATGGGTTATTAATATGTTATGTATGGGTTATGTATGGGATATTAATATGTTATGTATGGGTTATTAATATGTTATGTATGGGTTATTAATATGTTATGTATGGGTTATTAATATGTTATATATTAATATGTTATGTATGGGATATTAATATGTTATATATGGGTTATTCATATGTTGTGTATGGGTTATTAATATGTTATATATGGGTTATTAATGTGTTATATATTAATATGTTATGTATGGGTTATTAATATGTTATATATGGGATATTAATATGTTATGTATGGGTTATTAATATGTTATATATGGGATATTAATATGTTATGCATGGGATATTAATATGTTATGCATGGGTTATTAATATGTTATGTATGGGATATTAATATGTTATGTATGGGTTATTAATATGTTATGTATGGGTTATTAATATGTTATATATGGGATATTAATATGTTATGCATGGGATATTAATATGTTATGTATGGGATATTAATATGTTATATATGGGATATTAATATGTTATGTATGGGATATTAATATATTTATGTATGGGTTATATATGTTATGTATGGGTTATTAATATGTTATGTATGGGTTATTAATATGTTATGTATGGGTTATTAATATGTTATGTATGGGTTATTAATATGTTATGTATGGGTTATTAATATGTTATGTATGGGTTATTAATATGTTATGTATGGGTTGTGTATATTTATGTATGGGTTATTAATATGTTATGTATGGAGTTATTAATATGTTATGTATGGGTTATTAATATGTTATATATGGGTTATTAATATGTTATATATGGGTTATTAATATGTTTTGTATGGGTTATTAATGTGTTATGAAATCCTTGTGAATTCTCTATGCAGGCGGCTGTGTTCTACTGTGACAAGATGGGCTTTGAGCCAGTGGCCTACAAGGGTCTGGAGACCGGCAGCCGAGAGGTGGTGTCCCATGTCATTAAACAGGATAAGGTAGTGTACCCACTTCTGCAAACGTAGAACCTCTTTCTCTGACCCACATTAAAGTCTTCTTAGTCCCAAGACTAGACAAGGCTGTGTCTGGGGAAACTGCCCCGTGATTGGTCTAGAGCTTTTAAAACTCCAACATTGACTGACTTTAATACCTTCATCAGATGAAGTATCGACCTCGTTGTTCTTTATTCCCCCCCCCCCCCCAGATATTTTTTGTCTTCGAATCTGCTCTGAATCCAGGAAATGAAGGCAGGTTTCTTCTTCTTCTAGTCAACATCTTTAAATGGCTACGTTTCCTGATATAGACCTGGTATGAAAGATCAACCGTCAGTCATATAAGTTTTCTTTTCTCCCAGAAATGGGGGAACACTTGATGAAGCACGGGGATGGGGTCAAAGACATTGCTTTCCAAGTGGAGGACCTCGAATTCTTAATCAATGTGAGTAAAAAATACTAAAGTAATCTTGTTCAACCTTTTTTCTGTTAGTTTCAAGGGTAGACTAGAGGGTAGAGGGTAGACTAGAAGGTAGAGGGTAAAGGGTAGACTAGAGGGTAGAGGGTAGATTAGAGGGTAGACTAGAGGGTAGAGGGTAGACTAGAGGGTAGAGGGTAGACTAGAGGTTAGAGGGTAGACTAGAGGGTAGAGGGTAGACTAGAGGGTGGAGGGTAGACTAGAGGATAGAGGGTAGAGGGTAGAGGGTAGACTAGAGGGTGGAGGGTAGAGGGTAGACTAGAGGGTAGAGGATAGAGGGTAGACTAGAGGGTGGAGGGTAGACTAGAGGGTAGACTAGAGGGTGGAGGGTAGACTAGAGGGTAGACTAGAGGGTGGAGGGTAGACTAGAGGGTAGACTAGAGGGTGGAGGGTAGAGGGTAGACTAGAGGATAGAGGGTAGACTAGAGGGTGGAGGGTAGAGGGTAGACTAGAGGGTGGAGGGTAGACTAGAGGGTAGAGGGTGGAGGGTAGAGGGTAGACTAGAGGGTAGAGGGTAGAGGGTAGACTAGAGGGTAGAGGGTAGACTAGAGGGTGGAGGGTAGACTAGAGGGTGGAGGGTAGACTAGAGGATAGAGGGTAGAGGGTAGAGGGTAGACTAGAGGGTGGAGGGTAGAGGGTAGACTAGAGGGTAGAGGATAGAGGGTAGACTAGAGGGTGGAGGGTAGACTAGAGGGTAGACTAGAGGGTGGAGGGTAGACTAGAGGGTAGACTAGAGGGTAGAGGGTGGAGGGTAGAGGGTAGACTAGAGGGTGGAGGGTAGAGAGTAGACTAGAGGGTGGAGGGTAGAGAGTAGACTAGAGGGTGGAGGGTAGAGGTTAGACTAGAGGGTGGAGGGTAGACTAGAGGGTGGAGGTTAGAGGGTAGACTAGAGGGTGGAGGGTAGACTAGAGGGTGGAGGGTAGACTAGAGGGTAGAGGGTAGACTAGAGGGTAGAGGGTGGAGGGTAGAGGGTAGACTAGAGGGTGGAGGGTAGACTAGAGGGTGGAGGGTAGACTAGAGGGTGGTGGGTAGAGGGTAGACTAGAGGGTGGAGGGTAGACTAGAGGGTGGAGGGTAGACTAGAGGGTGGAGGGTAGACTAGAGAGTAGAGTGTAGACTAGAGGGTAGAGGGTAGAGGGTAGAGGGTAGACTAGAGGGTGGAGGGTAGAGAGTAGACTAGAGGGTGGAGGGTAGAGAGTAGACTAGAGGGTGGAGGGTAGAGGTTAGACTAGAGGGTGGAGGGTAGACTAGAGGGTGGAGGTTAGAGGGTAGACTAGAGGGTGGAGGGTAGACTAGAGGGTGGAGGGTAGACTAGAGGGTGGAGGGTAGACTAGAGGGTGGAGGGTAGACTAGAGGGTGGAGGGTAGACTAGAGGGTGGAGGGTAGACTAGAGGGTGGAGGGTAGACTAGAGGGTAGAGGGTAGAGGGTAGAGGGTAGAATAGAGGGTGGAGGGTAGACTAGAGGGTAGAGGGTAGACTAGAGGGTAGAGGGTGGAGGGTAGAGGGTAGACTAGAGGGTGGAGGGTAGACTAGAGGGTGGTGGGTAGAGGGTAGACTAGAGGGTGGAGGGTAGACTAGAGGGTGGAGGGTAGACTAGAGGGTGGAGGGTAGACTAGAGGGTAGAGGGTAGACTAGAGGGTAGAGGGTGGAGGGTAGAGGGTAGAATAGAGGGTGGAGGGTAGAGGGTAGACTAGAGGGTAGAGGGTAGACTAAAGGGTAGAGGGTAGAGGGTAGAGGGTAGACTAGAGGGTGGAGGGTAGACTAAAGGGTAGAGGGTAGAGGGTGGAGGGTAGAGGGTAGACTAGAGGGTGGAGGGTAGAGGGTAGACTAGAGGGTGGAGGGTGGAGGGTAGACTAGAGGGTGGAGGTAGACTAGGAGGGTGGAGGGGTAGAGGGTAGACTAGAGGGTGGAGGGTAGACTAGAGGGTGGAGGGTAGAGGGTAGACTAGAGGGGTAGAGGGTAGACTAGAGGGGTAGGGTAGACTAGAGGGTAGAGGGTGGGAAGCTAGAGGGTAGAGGGTAGACTAGAGGGTAAAATGGTAGACTAGAGGGTAAATGGTAGACTAGAGGGTAGAGGGTAGACTAGAGGGTGGAGGGTGGTGGGTAGAGGGTAGACTAGAGGGTGGAGGGTAGAGGGTAGACTAGAGGGTGGAGGGTAGACTAGAGGGTGGAGGGTAGAGGGTAGACTAGAGGGTAGAGGGTAGACTAGAGGGTAGAGGGTAGACTAGAGGGTAGAGGGTAGACTAGAGGGTAGAGGGTAGACTAGAGGGTGGAGGGTAGAGGGTAGACTAGAGGGTGGAGGGTAGAGGGTAGACTAGAGGGTGGAGGGTAGACTAGAGGGTGGAGGGTAGACTAGAGGGTGGAGGGTAGACTAGAGGGTGGAGGGTAGACTAGAGGGTGGAGGGTAGACTAGAGGGTAGAGGGTAGAGGGTAGACTAGAGGGTAGACTAGAGGGTAGAGGGTAGACTAGAGGGTGGAGGGTAGAGGGTAGACTAGAGGGTAGAGGGTAGAGGGTAGACTAGAGGGTAGAGGGTAGACTAGAGGGTAGAGGGTAGACTAGAGGGTAGAGGGTAGACTAGAGGGTAGAGCGTAGAGGGTAGACTAGAGCGTAGAGGGTAGACTAGAGGGTAGAGGGTAGACTAGAGGGTAGAGGGTAGACTAGAGGGTAGAGTGTGGTGGGTAGAGGGTAGAGGGTAGAGGGTAGACTAGAGGGTGGAGGGTAGAGGGTAGACTAGAGGGTAGAGGGTAGACTAGAGGGTGGAGGGTAGAGGGTAGACTAGAGGGTAGAGGGTAGAGGGTAGACTAGAGGGTAGAGGGTAGACTAGAGGGTAGAGGGTAGACTAGAGGGTAGAGGGTAGAGGGTAGACTAGAGGGTGGAGGGTAGAGGGTAGACTAGAGGGTGGAGGGTAGAGGGTAGACTAGAGGGTGGAGGGTAGAGGGTAGACTAGAGGGTGGAGGGTAGAGGGTAGACTAGAGGGTGGAGGGGGTAGAGGGTAGACTGAGGGTGGAGGGTAGAGGGTAGACAGAGGGTGGAGGGTAGAGGGTAGACTAGAGGGTGGAGGATAGAGGGTAGACTAGAGGGTAGAGGGGTAGAGGTAGACTAGAGCGGAGGTAGAGGGTAGACTAGAGGGTGGAGGGTAGTAGGGGTAGACTAGAGGGTAGAGGGTAGACTAGAGGGTGGAGGGTAGAGGGTAGACTAGAGGGTAGAGGGTGGTGGGTAGAGGGTAGACTAGAGGCAGAGGGTGGTGGGTAGAGGGTGGTGGGTAGAGGGTGGTGGGTAGAGGGTGGAGGGTGGTGGGTAGAGGGTGGTGGGTAGAGGGTGGTGGGTAGAGGCTGGTGGGTAGAGGCTGGTGGGTAGAGGCTGGTGGGTAGAGGGTGGTGGGTAGAGGGTAAGGGTGGTGGGTAGAGGGTAGAGGGGGTGGGTAGAGGGGGTGGGTAGAGGGTGGTGGGTAGAGGGGGGTGGGTAGAGGGTGGTGGGTAGAGGTAGAGGGGTAGGTAGAGGGGTAGGTAGAGGGTGGTAGGTAGTGGGTGGTGGGTAGAGGGTAGAGGGTGGTGATAAGTTGAATAGATTCAACTGAAATGTGTCTTCCACGTTTAACCCAACCCCTCTGAACCAAAGAGCATTAGAAGTAACAGATTAACTGCCTTGTTACTGGCCCAACTCTCCTAACTGTTAGGCAGGACTGAGTGAACCTGGTTCCTCTCTGTCCCTTTTCAGGTTAAACAGAGGATAAACTCTGTTCTCGGTCCAATGCCCCAGGAAGAAATCTGCTGTCATTGAATGTGCAGAGAGACCTTTCCTTACTTTCTCTCCCATCATTTTCTCTCAAATAAAACAAATGTAGTCAGAGGAACATAGAGGATCATCACAATTTAACAAAGAGATATTTATACTTTTAACCAAACTGGGAAAGCAGCTGCAGCGTGTCTGGAGCTGTGTGGTTAGGTGGAGTGATAACCGGGTCGGTGGAGTGATAACCGGGTAGGTGGAGTGATAACCGGTTAGGTGGAGTGATAACCGGTTAGGTGGAGTGATAACCGGGTCGGTGGAGTGATAACCGGGTCGGTGGAGTGATAACCGGTTAGGTGGAGTGATAACCGGGTCGGTGGAGTGATAACCGGGTCGGTGGAGTGATAACCGGTTAGGTGAAGCGATAACCGGTTAGGTGAAGCGATAACCGGTTAGGTGGAGTGATAACCGGTTAGGTGGAGTGATAACCGGTTAGGTGGAGTGATAACCGGGTCGGTGGAGTGATAACCGGGTCGGTGGAGTGATAACCGGGTCGGTGGAGTGATAACCGGTTAGGTGGAGTGATAACCGGGTCGGTGGAGTGATAACCGGGTCGGTGGAGTGATAACCGGTTAGGTGAAAAGCGATAACCGGTGAGGTGAAGCGATAACCGGTTAGGTGGAGTGATAACCGGTTAGGTGGAGTGATAACCGGTTAGGTGGAGTGATAGGTAGGTGGAGTGATAGGTAGGTGGAGTGATAACCGGTTAGGTGGAGTGATAACCGGTTAGGTGGAGTGATAACCGGTTAGGTGCTTTCTCTGTAATGTGTACTGTAACTGTTTGCAGAAAGCTAAAGAACGAGGAGCCGTGGTGGTTAAGGAGCCTTGGATTGAACAAGATAGCTACGGCAAAGTCAGGTGTGCTGTCATTCAGACGGTGAGTCGTCTCTCTCTCTCTCTCTCTCTGTCTCTGTCTCTCTCTCTCTGTCTCTCTCTCTCTCTCTGTCTCTCTCTCTCTCTCTCTCTCTCTCTCTCTCTCTCTCTCTCTGTCTCTGTCTCTCTCTCTCTGTCTCTCTCTCTCTCTCTCTGTCTCTCTCTCTCTCTCTGTCTCTCTGTCTCTCTGTGTTTCTCTGTCTCTCTCTGTCTCTCTCTCTCTCTGTCTCTCTCTGTCTCTCTCTGTCTCTCTCTCTGTCTCTGTCTCTCT
>NW_025752690.1:0-12079 GCF_021184085.1 Oncorhynchus gorbuscha
CAGAGAGAAAGAAAGAAGAGAGAGAGAGAGAGAAAGAGGGAGAGAGAAAGAGAGAGGAGAGAGAAAGAGAGAGGGAGAGAGAAAGAGAGAGAGAGAGAGAGAGAGAGAGAGAGAGAGAGAGAGAGAGAGAGAGAGAGAGAGAGAGAGAGAGAGAGAGAGAGAGAGAGAGAGAGAAAGAAAGAAAGAAAGAAAGAAAGAAAGAAAGAAAGAAAGAAAGAAAGAAAGAAAGAAAGAAAGAAAGAAAGAAAGAAAGAAAGAAAGAAAGAAAGAAGAGAGAGAGAGAGACAGAGAGAAAGAAAGAAGAGAGAGCGAGAGGGAGAGAGACAGAGAGACAGAGAGACAGAGAGACAGAGAGAGAGAGAGAGAGAGAGAGAGAGAGAGAGAGAGAGAGAGAGAGAGAACCCAATGCGAGGGGGGAGAGAGGGGGGGGGGGTGCCAAAGAAAAAAGGGAATAATAATAATATAATAATAATTGCCAAGAAGACTCAGAATAGGAGATCAATTCCTGGAAATACAATCAAGGATTCTTCTAAATACCAGCATCTTACTCTTTTTTCAGCCAATTAGGAAGTGCTCTATTGAAACAGAATATCCTTACATCTTAGCGAATCATAATTCAACAGCAGCATCGTAAAATAGTCTATATACATTTGGTACGCATGCATACCCTACCATCAAACAGTAGAAATACTACACAGCTCTGCGGAAGAGATTCAGACATTTTCTCCATTTAGGAATTGGAGTATGACCTGATTTTATCCTGCTGCCTTCTTGCCAATGTCACCTGAGGCGCCCGGTCAGTGTCCCACTAAATCTAATGAAAATGTCACAGTCTTCCAGCACAGCAGAATAAAGTGCTCGGCCCGGTTGTCTCAGACGGTGATATTTGATTTGGGATTTTTGTGTGTTACTCAATAAAGGAATAACGAGGTCCAAGTAAGTCAGCCCTCTTTCCATCCCTCTCTCCATCTTGTTCTTCCAGCCCCCATAGCTGCCCCCATAGCAGCCCCCATAGCTGCCCCCATAGCTGCCCCCATAGCTGCCCCCATACATTTACATTTAAGTCATTTAGCAGACGCTCTTATCCAGAGCGACTTACAGCTGCCCTCATAGCTGCCCTCATAGCTGCCCCATAGCTGCCCCCATAGCTGCCCTCATAGCTGCCCCCATAGCTGCCCCCATAGCTGCCCTCATAGCTGCCCCCATAGCTGCCCCCATAGCAGCCCCCATAGCTGCCCCCATAGCAGCCCCCATAGCTGCCCCCATAGCTGCCCTCATAGCTGCCCCCATAGCTGCCCCCATAGCTGCCCTCATAGCTGCCCTCATAGCTGCCCTCATAGCTGCCCCCATAGCTGCCCCCATAGCTGCCCTCATAGCTGCCCCCATAGCTGCCCCCATAGCTGCCCCCATAGCTGCCCTCATAGCTGCCCTCATAGCTGCCCCCATAGCTGCCCCCATAGCAGCCCCCATAGCTGCCCCCATAGCTGCCCCCATAGCTGCCCCCATAGCTGCCCTCATAGCTGCCCCCATAGCTGCCCCCATAGCTGCCCCCATAGCTGCCCTCATAGCTGCCCTCATAGCTGCCCTCATAGCTGCCCTCATAGCTGCAGGGTGAGTCAGGGACCAGGACTGAGGGGAGTCTGGTAGTACTTAGCCACATCAGTAGTCTTTCCATTTTACACTATCATGCCAAACCGGACCATACTGTGCTGGCTCTGAGATTTTCATTTTACATGGTCCTTTCCAGCATGGTTCCAGCAACTGTGGTGCATGTGTAACTGGGCCAGCCCTGTAGGCTACAGCTCAGCCCAGCTTGGTTTAGTAGTGGGAATTAACCCCTACTTCTCCCTACTTCCTGGCATTACAGATAGGTGATCTGATGTGTTGGTTAGTGGTGGAGTTATAGATAGATGATCTGACGTGTTGGTTAGTGGTGGAGTTATAGATAGATGATCTGATGTGGTGGAGTTATAGATAGATGATCTGACGTGTTGGTTAGTGGTGGAGTTATAGATAGATGATCTGATGTGGTGGAGTTATAGATAGATGATCTGATGTGGTGGAGTTATAGATAGATGATCTGATGTGGTGGAGTTATAGATAGATGATCTGATGTGTTGGTTAGTGGTGGAGTTATAGATAGATGATCTGACATGTTGGTTAGTGGTGGAGTTATAGATAGATCACCTGACGTGTTGGTTAGTGGTGGAGTTATAGATAGATGATCTGATGTGTTGGTTAGTGGTGGAGTTATAGATAGATGACCTGACGTGTTGGTTAGTGGTGGAGTTATAGATAGATGATCTGATGTGTTGGTTAGTGGTGGAGTTATAGATAGATGATCTGATGTGTTGGTTAGTGGTGGAGTTATAGATAGATGATCTGATGTGTTGGTTAGTGGTGGAGTTAGATGGAATTAGTGGCTAGCCCCTAGAGCCAATGGCTGGTGATTGATAGATGAAGGACTTGGGGGAGGAGGGTTAATGTCTTCTACATGGCCCTGGCCCCTGCAATAAACTAATGCTCCCCAGGGAAACCCTGTATTGCTCGCCTGGGGCAGCCAATCGCGGGGCTGTGTACACTGGCCGACAGCTCCGGCTGAGGATTTGATACAATAAGATCCATTTCATCAAGCTCATTGACGATGCAGGGTTAGAAGGCCAGGAGCACTGGACCAGAACGTTGTATTTATTCATTTATTTGACCTTTATTTCACTAGGCAAGTCAGTTAAGAACTAATTCTTATTTTCAATGACAGCCTAGGAACAGGGGTGGGGTATTGTGATGTCATTATGGGGTATTGTGCGTAGATTGATGAGGGAAAAAAAGCAATTCAATCATTTTTTGTGGAAGAAGTCAAGGGGTCTGAATACGTACCGAAGGCACTGTATAGGCCTACCTAACCTGATCCTGTACAATGGTGTCTTGCCCATGCCCCATTTCCATTACTGACCCACTATGCCACCTCATGCCCCATTTCCATTACTGACCCACTATGCCACCTCATGCCCCACTTCCATTACTGACCCACTATGCCACCTCATGCCCCACTTCTATTACTCAACAAAACTAAGGAGATGATTGTGGACTTCAGGAAACAGCAGAGGGAACACCCCCCTATCCACATCGATGGAACAGTAGTGGAGAGGGTAGCAAGTTTTAAGTTCCTCGGCATACACATCACAGACAAACTGAATTGGTCCACTCACACTGACAGCGTCGTGAAGAAGGCGCAGCAGCGCCTCTTCAACCTCAGGAGGCTGAAGAAATTCGGCTTGTCACCAAAAGCACTCACAAACTTCTACAGATGCACAATCGAGAGCATCCTGGCAGGCTGTATCACCGCCTGGTACGGCAACTGCTCCGCCCTCAACCGTAAGGCTCTCCAGAGGGTAGTGAGGTCTGCACAACGCATCACCGGGGGCAAACTACCTGCCCTCCAGGACACCTACACCACCCGATGTTACAGGAAGGCCATAAAGATCATCAAGGACATCAACCACCCGATCCACTGCCTGTTCACCCCGCTATCATCCAGAAGGCGAGGTCAGTACAGGTGCATCAAAGCTGGGACCGAGAGACTGAAAAACAGCTTCTATCTCAAGGCCATCAAACTGTTAAACAGCCACCACTAACATTGAGTGGCTGCTGCCAACACACTGTCATTGACACTGACCCAACTCCAGCCACTTTAATAATGGGAATTGATGGGAAATGATGTAAATATATCACTAGCCACTTTAAACAATGCTACCTTATATAATGTTACTTACCCTACATTATTCATCTCATATGCATATGTATATACTGTACTCTACATCATCGACTGCATCCTTATGTAATACATGTATCACTAGCCACTTTAACTATGCCACTTTGTTTACTTTGTCTACATACTCATCTCATATGTATATACTGTACTCGATACCATCTACTGTATGCTGCTCTGTACCATCACTCATTCATATATCCTTATGTACATATTCCTTATCCCCTTACACTGTGTATAAGACAGTAGTTTTGGAATTGTTAGTTAGATTACTTGTTGGTTATCACTGCATTGTCGGAACTAGAAGCACAAGCATTTCGCTACACTCGCATTAACATCTGCTAACCATGTGTATGTGACAAATACAATTTGATTTGATTTGGTTTGATTTGATTTGACCCACTATGCCACCCCATGCCCCACTTCCATTACTGACCCACTATGCCACCCCATGCCCCACTTCCATTACTGACCCACTATGCCACCCCATGCCCCACTTCCATTACTAACCCACTATGCCACCTCATGCCCCATTTCCATTACTGACCCACTATGCCACCTCATGCCCCACTTCCATTACTGACCCACTATGCCACCTCATGCCCCACTTCCACACTGACCCACTATGCCACATCATGCCCCACTTCCACACTGACCCACTATGCCACATCATGCCCCACTTCCATTACTAGCCCACTATTGTCATGCTGGTGAATGAGGACCCAAAAGCGACTTGGCGAAAACAGAGTATTTAATCCAGAATAAACTTTACAAAACAAAAAGCATAATACTACACGTAAAGACGAGAACAGACTGGAGACTTGATCGAGAACTGCAGGTTGCCTCGGGAAGGCACTTGAACCTAGCAGACTCAGACACCTGCTCACCACGCAGCATCTGAGGGAAACACGACACGACAGGGCAAAACATAGACACAGCACGGTGAATATAAATGAGGATCCGACAGGGCAGGTACGGGAAACAAGGAGAGAAATAGGGACTCTAATCAGGGAAAAGGATCGGGAACAGGTGTGGGAAGACTAAATGATGATTAGGGGAATAGGAACAGCTGGGAGCAGGAACGGAACGATAGAGAGAAGAGAGAGCGAGAGAGTGAGAGAGTGAGAGAGGAGGGGAGAGAGAGGGCTAGAAAGAGAAAAGAACCTAATAAGACCAGCAGAGGGAAACGAATAGAATGGGAAGCACAGGGACAAGACATGATAATAAATGACAAAACATGACAGTACCCCCCACTCACCGAGCGCCTCCTGGCGCACTCGAGAGGAATCCTGGCGGCAACGGAGGAAATCATCAATGAGTGAACGGTCCAGCACGTCCCGAGACGGAACCCAACTCCTCTCCTCAGGACCGTAACCCTCCCAATCCACTAAGTATTGGTGACCCCGTCCCGAACGCATGTCCATGATCTTATGTACCTTGTAAATAGGTGCGCTCTCGACAAGGACGGGAGGGGAGGGAAGACGAACGGGGGTGCGAAGAAAGGGCTTAACACAGGAGACATGGAAGACAGGATGGGACGCGACGAAGATGTCGCGGAAGAAGCAGTCGCACAGCGACAGGATTGACGACCTGGGAGACACGGAACGGACCAATGAACCGTGGAGTCAACTTACGAGAAGCTGTCGTAAGAGGAAGGTTGCGAGTGGAAAGCCACACTCTCTGGCCGCAACAATACCTAGGACTCTTAATCCTCGTTTATTGGCGGCTCTCACAGTCTGTGCCCTGTAGCGGCAAAGTGCAGACCTCACCCTCCTCCAGGTGCGCTCACAACGTTGGACAAACGCTTGAGCGGAGGGAACGCTGGACTCGGCAAGCTGGGAAGAGAATAGAGGAGGCTGGTAACCCAGACTACTCTGAAACGGGAGATAACCCGGTAGCAGACGAAGGAGCGAGTTGTGAGCGTATTCTGCCCAGGGGAGCTGTTCTGCCCAAGACGCAGGGTTTCTGAAAGAAAGGCTGCGTAGTATGCGACCAATCGTCTGATTAGCCCTCTCTGCTTGACCGTTAGACTGGGGATGAAACCCGGAAAGAGACTGACGGACGCACCAATCAAACGACAGAACTCCCTCCAAAAGTGTGACGTGAATTGCGGGCCTCTGTCTGAAACGGCGTCTAACGGGAGGCCATGAATTCTGAACACATTCTCGATAATGATTTGTGCCGTCTCCTTAGCGGAAGGAAGTTTAGCGGGGAATGAAATGTGCCGCCTTAGAGAACCTATCGACAACCGTAAGAATCACAGTCTTCCCCGCAGACAAAGGCAGACCGGTAATGAAGTCTAGGGCGATGTGAGACCATGGTCGAGAAGGAATGGGAGCGGTCTGAGACGACCGGCAGGAGGAGAGTTACCCGACTTAGTCTGCGCGCAGTCCGAACAAGCAGCCACGAAACGGCGCGTGTCACGCTCCTGAGTCGGCCACCAAAATCGCTGGCGAATAGACGCAAGAGTGCCTCGAACACCGGGATGACCAGCTAACTTGGCAGAGTGAGCCCACTGAAGAACAGCCAGACGAGTGGAAACAGGAACGAAAAGGAGGTTACTAGGACAAGCGCGCGGCGACGCAGTGTGCGTGAGTGCTTGCTTAACCTGTCTTTCAATTCCCAGACTGTCAACCCGACAACAGGCCCATAAGGAAGAATCCCCTCGGGATCAGTAGAAGCCACAGAAGAACTAAACAGACGGGATAAGGCATCAGGCTTGGTGTTCTTGCTACCCGGACGGTAAGAAATCACAAACTGAAACGAAGCGAAAAACAACGCCCAACGAAGCTTGACGGGCATTAAGTCGTTTGGCAGAACGGATGTACTCAAGGTTCTTATGGTCTGTCCAAACGACAAAAGGAACGTCGCCCCCTCCACCACTGTCGCCATTCGCCTAGGGCTGCGGATGGCGAGCAGTTCACGGTTACCCACATCATAGTTGCGCTCAGATGGCGACAGGCGATGAGAAAAATAAGCGCAAGGATGAACCTTATCGTCAGACTGGAAGCGCTGGGATAGAATGGCTCCCACGCCTACCTCTGAAGGTCAACCTCGACAATGAATTGTCTAGTGACGTCAGGAGTAACGAGGATAGGAGCGGACGTAAAACGTTCTTTTAGAAGATCAAAAGCTCCTGGGCGGAACCGACCACTTAAAACACGTCTTGACAGAAGTAAGAGCTGTGAGAGGGGCAGCAACTTGACCGAAATTACGAATGAAACGCCGATAGAAATTAGCGAAACCCAAAAAGCGCTGCAACTCGACACGTGACCTTGGAACGGGCCAATCACTGACAGCTTGGACCTTAGCGGAATCCATCTGAATGCCTTCAGCGGAAATAACGGAACCGAGAAAAGTAACGGAGGAGACATGAAAAGAACACTTCTCAGCCTTTACGTAGAGACAATTCTCTAAAAGGCGCTGTAGAACACGTCGAACGTGCTGAACATGAATCTCGAGTGACGGTGAAAAAATCAGGATATCGTCAAGATAGACAAAAACAAAGATGTTCAGCATGTCTCTCAGAACATCATTAACTAATGCCTGAAAAACAGCTGGCGCATTGGCGAGACCAAACGGCAGAACCCGGTACTCAAAATGCCCTAACGGAGTGTTAAACGCCGTTTTCCACTCGTCCCCCTCTCTGATGCGCACGAGATGGTAAGCGTTACGAAGGTCCAACTTAGTAAAGCACCTGGCTCCCTGCAGAATCTCGAAGGCTGATGACATAAGGGGAAGCGGATAACGATTCTTAACCGTTATGTCATTCAGCCCTCGATAATCCACGCAGGGGCGCAGAGTACCGTCCTTCTTCTTAACAAAAAGAACCCCGCCCCGGCCGGAGAGGAAGAAGGCACTATGGTACCGGCGTCCAAGAGACACAGATAAATAATCCTCGAGAGCCTTACGTTCGGGGAGCCGACAGAGAGTATAGTCTACCCCGAGGAGGAGTGGTCCCCCGGAAGGAGATCAATACTACAATCATACGACCGGTGAGGAGGAAGGGGAGTTGGCTCGGGACCGACTGAAGACCGTGCGCAGATCATGATATTCCTCCGGCACTCCTGTCAAATCGCCAGGTTCCTCCTGAGAAGTGGGGACAGAAGAAATGGGAGGGATGGCAGACATTAAGCACTTCACATGACAAGATACGTTCCAGGATAGGATAGAATTACAAGACCAATTAATAGAAGGATTATGACATACTAGCCAGGGATGACCCAAAACAACAGGTGTGAAAGGTGAACGAAAAATCAAAAAGAAATAGTCTCACTGTGGTTACCAGATACTGTGAGAGTTAAAGGTAGTGTCTCAAATTTGATACTGGGAAGATGACTACCATCTAAGGCAAACATGGGCGTAGGCTTGTCTAACTGTCTGAAAGGAATGTTATGTTTCCGAACCCATGCTTCGTCCATGAAACAACCCTCAGCCCCAGAGTCAATCAAGGCACTGCATGTAGCACCCGAACCGGTCCAGCGTAGATGGACCGACATAGTAGTACAAGATCTAGATGAAGAGACCTGAGTAGTAGCGCTCACCAGTAGCCCTCCGCTTACTGATGGGCTCTGGCCTCTTACTGGACATGAATTAACAAAATGTCCATCAAATCCGCAATAGAGGCACAGGCGGTTGGTGATCCTCCGTTCCCTCTCCTTAGTCGAGATGCGAATCCCTCCCAGCTGCATGGGCTCAGTCTCAGAGCCAGAGGAGGGAGATGGTTGCGATGCGGAGCAGGGAAACACCGTTGATGTGAGCTCTCTTCCACGAGCCTGGTGACGAAGATCTACCCGTCGTTCTATGCGGATGGCGAGAGCAATCAAAGAGTCCACACTGGAAGGAACCTCCCGAGAGAGAATCTCATCTTTGACCACTGTGTGGAGTCCCTCCAGAAAACGAGCGAGCAGCGCCGGCTCGTTCCAGTCACTAGAGGCAGCAAGAGTACGAAACTCTATAGAGTAATCCGTTATGGATCGATCACCTTGGCATAGGGAAGCCAGGACCCTAGAAGCCTCCCCACCAAAAACTGAACGGTCAAAAACCCGAATCATCTCCTCTTTAAAGTTCTGGTAATTGTTAGAACAATCAGCCTTTGCCTCCCAGATAGCTGTGCCCCACTCTCGGGCCCGGCCAGTAAGGAGTGAAATGACGTAAGCAACCCGAGCTCTCTCTCTAGAGTATGTGTTGGGTTGGAGAGAGAACACAATCTCACACTGGGTGAGAAAGGAGCGGCACTCAGTGGGCTGCCCGAGTAGCAAGGTGGGTTATTAACCCTAGGTTCTGGAGGCTCGGCAGGCCAGGAAGTAACAGGTGGCACGAGACGAAGACTCTGGAACTGTCCAGAGAGGTCGGAAACCTGAGCGGCCAGGTTCTCCACGGCATGGCGAGCAGCAGACAATTCCTGCTCGTGTCTGCCGAGCATGGCTCCTTGGATCTCGACGGCAGTGTTACGAGCGTCTGTAGTCGCTGGGTCCATTCCTCGGTCGGATCCTTCTGTCATGCTGGTGAATGAGGACCCAAAAAGCGACTTGGCGAAAACAGAGTATTTAATCCAGAATAAACTTTACAAAACAAAAAGCATAATACTACACGTAAAGACGAGAACAGACTGGAGACTTGATCGAGAACTGCAGGTTGCCTCGGGAAGGCACTTGAACCTAGCAGACTCAGACACCTGCTCACCACGCAGCATCTGAGGGAAACACGACACGACAGGGCAAAACATAGACACAGCACGGTGAATATAAATGAGGATCCGACAGGGCAGGTACGGGAAACAAGGAGAGAAATAGGGACTCTAATCAGGGAAAAGGATCGGGAACAGGTGTGGGAAGACTAAATGATGATTAGGGGAATAGGAACAGCTGGGAGCAGGAACGGAACGATAGAGAGAAGAGAGAGCGAGAGAGTGAGAGAGTGAGAGAGGGAGGGGGAGAGAGAGGGCTAGAAAGAGGGAAAGAACCTAATAAGACCAGCAGAGGGAAACGAATAGAATGGGAAGCACAGGGACAAGACATGATAATAAATGACAAAACATGACAACTATGCCACCTCATGCCCCACTTCCATTACTGACCCACTATGCCACCCCATGCCCCACTTCCATTTCTAACCCACTATGCCACCCCATGCCCCACTTCCATTACTGACCCACTATGCCACCCCATGCCCCACTTCCATTACTGACCCACTATGCCACCCCATGCCCCACTTCCATTACTGACCCACTATGCCACCCCATGCCCCACTTCCATTACTGACCCACTATGCCACCCCATGCCCCATTTCCATTACTGACCCACTATGCCACCTCATGCCCCACTTCCATTACTGACCCACTATGCCACCCCATGCCCCACTTCCATTACTGACCCACTATGCCACCCCATGCCCCATTTCCATTACTGACCCACTATGCCACCTCATGCCCCACTTCCATTTCTAACCCACTATGCCACCCCATGCCCCACTTCCATTACTGACCCACTATGCCACCCCATGCCCTGTGCTGACACAACCAGGGAAGCCAAAGTCAATAAAGCTCAGATGGCAGCAGACTGCTGAGCCAGTAGATAAAACACAGTGTTGTCTTGAGAGTACTGTGTCAAAAGCTGACAGCACAGATCTGATAAACATCCGACAGGAGATGAGATGGCCCCTTTAAACACAATACAAATACTACTAGAGCGTACTGGCAGTCTGCTATTTAAAGTTTTCAAGAAATGCTTTTCACAGCACAGACTGTAGACTACAGCCGGTGAAAGTATGATTACATTTTATATGTTAATAATCTTCTGAATAAGTCAAATCTAACAAACGCAGGTCGTGAATTTGACCTCTTCATCTGATTTCTAATGAGAGAGGGGACTATTGAGGACTATGGGCTACCATTACTAGAACTAACTAGTACTAATTACTAATATTATCACATTGTAACTAGTTACACTAGTAGCTAGTGACACTTCAGGCAATGAGAGGTTTCCAAGGTGAGTGGCAACTATCCCATTACTACAACTAACTTAGCAGGTTATGAACTAACTAGGGACATGACACTAAAGGCTTTGAGCGGTCTGTTATTTCAATGTACATCATTACTAGATAGAGACTTTCTGACCTCTCTTTCCTTCTCTCTTATTCTGTTCATTTTTCAGGGAAAGGGTGCATTGAGCTGTCTCTGCTTACACACACACACACACACACACACACACACACACACACACACACACACACACACACACACACACACACACACACACACACACACACACACACACACACACACACACACACACACACACACACACACACACACACACACGGAAATGCTAAATGGTCCTAATTAACTTTCATAATTAACTTCCATAGTCAGTGGCCATGCACTTAGCCGTTAGCCTGTAATCCTCTGTGTCTCCCCAGTCACAGAATGAGAGATTATACTGATGAGAACGTCTCCCCAGTCACAGAATGAGAGATTATACTGATAAGAACGTCTCCCCAGTCACAGAATGAGAGATTATACTGATGAGAACGTCTCCCCAGTCACAGAATGAGAGATTATACTGATGAGAACGTCTCCCCAGTCACAGAATGAGAGATTATACTGATGAGAACGTCTCCCCAGTCACAGAATGAGAGATTATACTGATGAGAACGTCTCCCCAGTCACAGAATGAGAGATTATACTGATGAGAACGTCTCCCAGTCACAGAATGAGAGATTATACTGATGAGAACGTCTCCCCAGTCACAGAATGAGAGATTATACTGATGAGAACGTCTCCCCAGTTACAGAATGAGAGATTATACTGATGAGAACGTCTCCCCAGTTACAGAATGAGAGATTATACTGATGAGAACGTCTCCCCAGTCACAGAATGAGAGATTATACTGATGAGAACGTCTCCCAGTCACAGAATGAGAGATTATACTGATGAGAACGTCTCCCCAGTCACAGAATGAGAGATTATACTGATGAGAACGTCTCCCCAGTCACAGAATGAGAGATTATACTGATGAGAACGTCTCCCCAGTCACAGAATGAGAGATTATACTGATGAGAACGCTCTCCCAGTCACAGAATGAGAGATTATACTGATGAGAACGCCTCCCCAGTCACAGAATGAGAGATTATACTGATGAGAACGCCTCCCCAGTCACAGAATGAGATTATACTGATGAGAACGTCTCCCCAGTCACAGAATGAGAGAGATTATACTGATGAGAACGTCTCCCCAGTCACAGAATGAGAGATTATACTGATGAGAACGTCTCCCAGTCACAGAATGAGAGATTATACTGATGAGAACGT
>NW_025752691.1:0-12077 GCF_021184085.1 Oncorhynchus gorbuscha
TGTCATGCAGGTGAAAGAGGACCCAAAAGCGACTTGGCGAAAACAGAGTCTTTTAATCCAGTAAAGTAATTTACAAACAAAAAACACAACTTTCACTCGAAATGACGAGGACAAACTGGAGACTCGATCTTGAACAGCAGGTGAACAGCAGGTTGCCTCGGGAAGGCACTTGAACCAGACAGACTCAGACACCTGCTCACCACGCAGCATCTGAGGAAAACACGACACGACAGGGCGATACACAAACACAGCACGGTGAATTCTAAACAAGGAACCGACAGGACAGGAACGGAACACAAAGGAAGAAATAGGGACTCTAATCAGGGAAAGGATCGGGAACAGGGTGGGAAGATTAAATGATTGATTAGGGGAATAGGAACAGCTGGGAGCAGGAACGGAACGATAGAGAGAAAGAGAGAGCGAGAGAGTGAGAGAGGGAGGAGGGGAGAGAGAGGGATAGAAAGAGGGAAAGAAAACCAAATAAGACCAGCAGAGGGAAACGAATAGAATGGGGGAGCACAGGACAAGACATGATAATAAATGACAAACATGACAGTACCCCCACCCTCACCGAGCGCCCTCCTGGCGCACTCGAGGAGGAATCCTGGCGGCAACGGAGGAAATCATCGATGAGTGAACGGTCCAGCACGTCCCGAGACGGAACCCAACTCCCCTCCTCAGGACCGTAACCCTCCCAATCCACTAGGTATTGGTGACCCGCCCCCGAACGCATGTCCATAATCTTATGTACCTTGTAAATAGGTGCGTACCGACAAGGACGGAGGGGGAGGGAAGACGAACGGGGGTGCGAAGAAAGGCTTGCTGGGGAGACAGGAGACAAGATGAGGACGAGAAAATGGACGCGACGAAGATGTCGCGGAAGAAGAAATGCACAGCCACAGGATTGACGACCTGGGAGACACGGAACGGACCAATGAACCGATGGAGTCAACTTACGAGAAGGTCGTGAAGAGGAAGGTTGCGAGTGAAAGCCACACACTCTCTGGCCGCACACAATACCTGACCCTTAATTCTGCGTTTATTGGCGGCTCACCGTCTGTGCCCTGTAACGGCAAAGTGCAGACCTCACCTCCTCCAGGTGCGCTCACGTTGGACAAACGCTTGAGCGGAGGGAACGCGGGACTCGGCAAGCTGGGATGAGAACAGAGGAGGCTGGTAACCCAGACTACTCTGAAACGGAGATAACCCGGTAGCACCAAGGAAGCGACCAGAGCGTATTCTGCCCAGGGGAGTTGTTCGCCCAAGACGCAGGGTTTCTGAAAGAAAGGCTGCGTAGGCGTTTACCAATCGTCTGATTGGCCCTCTGCTTGGACTGTTAGACTGGGGATGAAACCCTGGAAGAGAGACTCTGATTGACGACCAATCAAACGACAGAACTCCCTCCAAAACTGTGACGTGAATTGTGCCTCTGTCTGAAACGGCGTCTAATGGGAGGCCATCACTCCTGAATACATTCTCGATAATGATTTGTGCCGTCTCCTTAGCGGAAGGAAGTTTAGCGAGGGAATGAAATGTGCCGCCTTAGAGAACCTATCGACAACCGTAAGAATCACAGTCTTCCCCGCAGACAAAAGGCAGACCGGTAATGAAGTCTAGGGCGATGTGAGACCATGGTCGAGAAGGAATGGGGAGCGGTCTGAGACGACCGGCAGGAGGAGAGTTACCCGACTTAGTCTGCGCGCAGTCCGAACAAGCAGCCACGAAACGGCGCGTGTCACGCTCCTGAGTCGGCCACCAAAAGCGCTGGCGAATAGACGCAAGAGTGCCTCGAACACCGGGATGACCAGCTAACTTGGCAGAGTGAGCCCACTGAAGAACAGCCAGACGAGTGGAAACAGGAACGAAAAGGAGGTTACTAGGACAAGCGCGCGGCGACGCAGTGTGCGTGAGTGCTTGCTTAACCTGTCTTTCAATTCCCCAGACTGTTAACCCGACAACACGCCCATAAGGAAGAATCCCTCGGGATCAGTAGAAGCCACAGAAGAATCCAAACACAGACGGGATAAGGCATCAGGCTTGGTGTTCTTAAGTACCGACGGTAAGAAATTCATAAACTCGAAACGAGCGAAAACAACGCCAACGAGCTTGACGGGTAATAAGTCGTTTGGCAGAACGGATGTACTGGGCGTTCTTATGGTCTGTCCAAACGACAAAAGGAACGGTCGCCCTCTAACCACTGTCGCCATTCGCCTAGGCTAAGCGGATGGCGAGCAGTTCACGGTTACCCATACATCATAGCTGCGCTCAGATGGCGACAGGCGATGAGAAAATAAGCGCAAGGATGAACCTTATCGTCAGACTGGAAGCGCTGGGATAGAATGGCTCCCACGCCACCTCTGAAGGCCAACCTCGACAATGGTGTCCTAGTGACGTCAGGAGTGTGAGATAGGAGCGGACGTAAAACGTTCTTTTAGAAGATCAAAAGCTCTGGGCGGAACCGACCACTTAAACACGTCTTGACAGAAGTAAGAGCTGTGAGAGAGGCAGCAACTTGACCGAAATTACGAATGAAACGCCGATAGAAATTAGCGAAACCTAAAAAGCGCTGCAACTCGACACGTGACCTTTGGAACGGGCCAATCACTGACAGCTTGGACCTAGCGGAATCCATCTGAATGCCTTCAGCGGAAATAACGGAACAAACCGAGAAAAGTACGGAGGAGACATGAAAAGAGCACTTCTCAGCCTTTACGTAGAGACAATTCTCTCAAAGGCGCTGTAGAACACGATCGAACGTGGAACATGAATCTCGAGGACGGAGAAAAATCAGGATATCGTCAAGATAGACAAAAACAAAGATGTTCAGCATGTCTCTCAGAACATCATTAACTAATGCCTGAAAAACAGCTGGCGCATTGGCGAGACCGAACGGCAGAACCCGGTACTCAAAATGCCCTAACGGAGTGTTAAACGCCGTTTCCTCGTCCCCCTCTCTGATGCACGAGATGGTAAAGCGTTACGAAGGTCCAACTTAGTAAAAGCACCTGGCTCCCTGCAGAATCTCGAAGGCTGATGACATAGGGGAGACAACGATTCTTAACCGTTATGTCATTCAGCCCTCGATAATCCACGCAGGGGCGCAGAGTACCGTCCTTCTTCTTAACAAAAAGAACCCCGCCCCGGCCGGAGAGGAAGAAGGCACTATGGTACCGGCGTCAAGAGACACAGACAAATAATCCTCGAGAGCCTTACGTTCGGAGCGACAGAGAGTATAGTCTACCCCGAGGAGGGAGTGGTCCCCGGAAGGAGATCAATACTACAATCATACGACCGGTGAGGAGGAAGGGAGTGGGCTCGGGACCGACTGAAGACCGTGCGCAGATCATGATATTCCTCCGGCACTCCTGTCAAATCGCCAGGTTCCTCCTGAGAAGTAGGGACAGAAGAAACGGGGAGGGATGGCAGACATTAAACACTTCACATGACAAGAAACGTTCCAGGATAGGATAGAATTACTAGACCAATTAATAGAAGGATTATGACATACTAGCCAGGGGATGACCCAAAACAACAGGTGTAAACGGTGAACGGAAAATCAAAAGAAATAGTCTCACTGTGGTTACCAGATACTGTGAGGGTTAAAGGTAGTGTCTCAAATCTGATACTGGGAAGATGACTACCATCTAAGGCGAACATGGGCGTAGGCTTCTCTAACTCTCTGAAAGGAATGTCATGTTTCCAACCCATGCTTCGATCCATGAAACAACCCTCAGCCCCAGAGTCTATCAAGGCACTACATGTAGCACCCAACCGGTCCAGCGTAGATGGACCGACAAAGTAGTACAGATTTTGATGGAGAGACTTGAGTAGTTGCGCTCACCTGTAGCCTCCGCTTACAGATGAGCTCTGGCTTACTGGACATGAATTAACAAAATGTCCAGCAACTCCGCAATAGAGGCACAGGCGGTTGGTGATCCTCCGTTCCTCTCCTTAGTCGAGATGCGAATCCTCCCAGCTGCATGGGCCTGGGGCCCTGAGCCAGAGGAGGGAGATGGTTGCGATGCGGAGCAGGGAAACACCGTTGATGCGAGCTCTCTTCCACGAGCCCGGTGACGGAAGATCTACCCGTCGTTCTATGCGGATGGCGAGAGCAATCAAGAGTCCACATCTGAAGGAACCTCCCGGGAGAGAATCTCTAATCCTTAACCACTGCGTGGAGTCCTCCAGAAAACTTGAGCGAGTAGCGCCGGGCTCGTTCCACTCACTAGAGGCAGCAAGAGTGCGAAACTCAATAGAATAATCCGTTATGGACCGTTCACCTTGGCATAAGGAAGCCAGGGCCCTAGAAGCCTCCTACCAAAACTGAACGGTCAAAAACCCGAATCATCTCTCTTTAAAGTTCTGGAACTTGTTAGAGCAATCAGCCCTGCCTCCCAGATAGCTGTGCCCCATTCTCGCGAGCCCGGCCAGTAAGGTGAAATGACGTAAGCAACCCGACTCTCTCTCTAGAGTATGTGTTGGGTTGGAGAGAGAACACAATCTCACACTGCGTGAGAAAGGAGCGGCACTCAGTGGGCTGCCCGGGAGTAGCAAGGTGGGTTATTAACCCTAGGTTCTGAGGCTCGGCAGGCCAGGAAGTAACAGGTGGCACGACGTGAGCTCTGGAACTGTCCAGAGAGGTCGGAAACCTGAGCGGCCAGGTTCTCCACGGCATGGCGAGCAGCAGACAATTCCTGCTCGTGTCTGCCGAGCATGGCTCCTTGGATCTTGACGGCAGTGTAACGAGCGTCTGAAGTCGCTGGGTCCATTCCTTGGTCGGTTCCTTCTGTCATGCAGGTGAAAGAGGACCCAAGCGACTTGGCGAAAACAAGTCTTTAATCCAGTAAAGTAATTACAAAAAAAAAACACAACTTTCACTCAAAATGACGAGGACAAACTGGAGACTCGATCTTGAACAGCAGGTTAACAGCAGGTTGCCTCGGGAAGGCACTTGAACCAGACAGACTCAGACACCTGCTCACCACGCAGCATCTGAGGAAAACACGACACGACAGGGCGATACACAAACACAGCACGGTGAATTCTAAACAAGGAACCGACAGGACAGGAACAGAACACAAAGGAAGAAATAGGGACTCTAATCAGGGGAAAGGATCGGGAACAGGTGTGGGAAGACTAAATGATTGATTAGGGGGAATAGGAACAGCTGGGGCAGGAACGGACGATAGAGAGAAAGAGAGAGCGAGAGAGTGAGAAGAGGGAGGGGGGAGAGAGGGATAGAAAGAGGGAAAGAACCTAATAAGACCAGCAGAGGAAACGAATAGAATGGGAAGCACAGGGACAAGACAAGATAATAAATGACAAACATGACAAACTTTTTGTTATCTTTTTAACTACTGACCAAACATTTAACAAATCATTGACCACAATCACACAACTACTTACAATAACCACACAACTACTGACCACAACTACTAAAACCATGAAACTACTGGACCACCACTACTGACCACAATCACTGACCAAAACTATTGACCACAGCCACAAAACTACTGACAACAACCACAACAACTGACCGCAAATACTAACCCCAACAACACAACATACCATAGCTACTGACCATAATAATGACCACATCTTCCAGAAGAAAAGCTCCTGACCACAACCACACAAATACAGAACAAAAAACTCCTGACCAAAACCACTGACAACTACAATGAAACTACTAACCTCAACCACAGAACTACTGAACCACACAAATACTGATCACAACTACTGACCACAAACATTAATCAAAATCACAGACCACAGCCACACAACTACTAACCAAAACAACACAACTGCTGACCACAAGTACTGGCTAAAACCACACAACTACTGACCACAAGTACTTGCCAAAACCACACAACTACACAATACAACTACTGACTACAACCACAAAACTACTGACCACAACCACACAACTACTGACCACAACCACACAACTTCTTACAATAACCACACCACAACTGACCACAACTACTCACCAAAACCACTGACCACAACTACTGACGACAACTACAGACAAATACAACTGACCACAAGTATTGTCCAAAATCCCTGACCATAACTACTAACCACAAACACACAACTAATGGCCATAACCACACTACTGAACAAAATTCTTGAGCACAACTCCTAACCACAAAAACACAACTACTGACCACAACCACAAAACTACTGACCAAAACTACTGACCACAAACTTTGACCAAAATCATTGACCACAACTATTGACCACAACCACACAACTACTGTACCTCCGGTAGTAGTTGGCAAACCCTAAGAACCGCTGCACCACCTTTACCGTGGTTGCAGTAAGCCAATTACGCACGGCTGAAATGCGGTCATTCTCCATCTCCACCCCTGACTTGGACAGGCGGTACCCTAGGAAGAAGACGGACTGTTGGAAGAACAGACATTTCTCAGCCTTAACGTACAGGTCATGCTCCAACAGTCGACCAAGCACCTTGAGCACCAGATACACAACTTCCGTGCAGGTCCCTGAATATCTCAGTCTGGAAAGGATTGGAAGATGGGTGGAGAAATTCATCACCCGTAAGGCATGAAGAGGTACTCATAGTGCTCATAGGTGGTACTAAATGCCTTCTTCCCTCATCCCCTCCTGGATATACACCAGGTTGTATGCACTCCTGAGAGGCAATTTGGTGAAGACGCGCCCCATTCAATGACTGGTCACACTGGCTATGAGAGGCAGCGGGTAACTATACTTCACCGTGATCTGATTTAAGCCCCTATAGTCAATGCACTGGCGTAAACCTCCATCCTTCCTCTTCACAAGAAACTTGAGAGGCAGGTGAAGTGGAAGGCCGAATGTATCCCCTGTCCCAGAAATTCGGTGACATATGTTTCCATAGCCACCGTCCTCCTCTGTGACAGAGGATACAGGTGACTCCTGGGGAAGTGCTCGTCTACCAGGAGATTTATCGCACAATCCCCCAGTCGATGGGGTGGTAGTTTTGCATTGTCGGCGCCTTTTCTTTATTTCGCTACAGAAGGCGGCTAACCAAATCGAGCAAATATTGATTTGATTTGGGGATGTGCTTTTTCTTTTACATGGTGGAGACCTAGGGGGATGTTTGGACTCTCCACTGTAGTTTCACCTATGGAAACACCTATACACCTCCCTGAAACACTGACCTCCTTGAGGGCCTTCTGTTGCCACGAAATAGTGGGGTCATGATAGGCCAACCAGGAAGCCCCAACACCACAGGAAACACAGGAGAATCGATCAGAAGAAAGGGACTAATTCTCTCATCACTTTGGCCCTCCTGCGTTATCATACATGAGTGGAGCTGTGACCTCCCATCAGGCCCGACTCTAAAGGACGACTATCTAAGGAATGTACAGGAAGGGGCACATGGCAGAACAATAGGGATCCCTAATCTAAGAGCAAACGAACGGTCAAACGTTCCCAGCTGCGCCTGAATCTACTAGCGCCTTATTCTGGGAATGCGGGGGAAAACTCAAGAAATTCTATAAATATACACATGTGCACAACAGGGGCTCTGGGTGAGTTGGGTGCCTACACACCTGGGATGATCCACCAGTGCCCTGCCTGCTGCCTCGACCTGGGGAACCTCTCCAGCACCCACCAGCAGTGTGTCCTCTGCGGCCCGCCGGTAGTGCAGGCGCCCCCTCCCCTCTGGTCACCCTTAGAGCAGCACCTCCGAGCTCCATAGGTGTAGGATCGGAGGTGCTGGGAGATGGAATGGACGGACCCCGATCCGGACGTCCGTGGGTGGCAAACAGGTTATCCAGCCGGATGGATAAATCCACCAGCTGGTCGAGGGTAAGGGTGGTGTCCCCTGCAGGCCAGCTCCCGGCAGACGTCCTGCGTAGACTACACCGGTAATGGTCGATCAGGGCCCTCTCATTCCATCCCATGGTGGAAGCCAGGGTCCTGAAGTCCAGTGCTTCAATTTCCTGTCTTGCTCCTCATCCTCTGTCTGAGATGGAAAAGCGTTCTCATTGCGTCTATACTTCCCCATTCAGCATTGGCCCACTCAAGCGCTTTCGCCGACAGACAGGAGATGAGGCGGACATGCTCTGTATCCCAAAGGAGCCGGGTAGAGCTCCAACTAGAGCAGGAACCCCTGGCACCCGGCAGCCGTCCCATCATATGCATTCCAGGAGCAAGAGCCGAATCCACTGGGTCCAGGTGAAGGAGGAGTGGACAGCGGAGTGGTTGTGGTGTTGGTCAGGAGTGAAGTTGATGGGGGCGTGGGAAAACCCTCTCTCTACCATCGCTCCATGGTGAGCCTTCCGCCACTGGTACCGGAGGACTGGGTGCACCTGCTGACTCCATATTAGTTGGTGCGTGATTCTGTCAAGTGTCATTGTGCAGCGTGAGGATAGAGTCAGGCGCAGTACACAGAACTGAGTAAAATAAGTACTTTACTAGAAAAAACAACCATGAAATTCCATGCAGGAAAACACACCAACACAGCAGTCTAATAACACTCAACAAGGACCAATCACGCACAAAACATATTGGGAACCAGAGGTTATATAGGGAAAAATATTTATACTGTAATAGGAACCAGGTGTGGCCAATCAAGATAAAACTAATAGAAAAAGGAACGTAGATCGGTGGCAGCTGGAAAGCCGGTGACGACGACCGCAGAGAATGCCGCCCGAAAAAGGAGGCACCAACCGGTAGAGTGGTGACAGATGTATTATTACCTACAGTAACTAGCCACAGGCATTTGAACTCAAATGAGCTACTTGCATGTAAGCTAATTTACATACTATAGATAGCTAGCTAAGTTAATTACATATGACCAGCTACTAGGCTGGACACATGATATTTTTAACAGGGGCGCCAGGCTGCCTGCATCCACCCTTCCTGGCATCAATTACTCACATCTGCCTTCCCTCGTCACATGCTTCAGCAGAGAGGCAGCTGAGAAAGCAGCTGAGGAAGCAGTGGAAGAAGGCCTCTGATGCAGAGAGAAGGTCTCATGCTCTCCAAGCAGACATTAAATGTCGGCTGGCAGCCTTGCGAAGGAGCAGAAAACTTAAGGAAACTTCGTAGGAAAAGAGACACTCAGAACACGGTTCTATAAAAACCCCTTTAAGTTTGTCAAAGATCTCTTCGCAAAGGAAAAGTGGAATCCTAAAAACTACAAAGCCTGAACTGGAAGAACATCTGGAAAAGGTCCGCAGGACATGAAAAGGCATGAGCAGATAATCATCCCACATGACATCCCACCTATTCAACCACCAGAATTCAATCTGGACACTGACCCTCCAAAATGGAGGGAAGTAGAGAACGTTGTCCGAAGAGCAAGAGCGGCCCCGGCCCCCTGGGCCTAATGGAGTACCATACAAGCTCTACAAGAACGCCCCGGATGTTCTACGCTTTCTTTGAGGCTCATGAGGATAGTGTGGCAGAAAAGGAAATAATATCAAAGGCATGGCGAAGGGCTGGGGTGGTGTGCTAATCCCAAAAGAGAAGGATGCGACAGACATCAGTCAATTCCGACCAATCTCCCTTCTCAACGTCGAAGGAAGATCTTTTCAGTATAATAGCACAGAGGCTGTCACTTATCTGGAAAGGAACAAGTACATTGATACATCTGTACAGAAAGCAGGCATTCCTGGTTTCTCTGGTTGCCTGGAACATACTAGTATGATTTGGCACCAGATCCAAACAGCTAAGAAGGACAAGAGAGACCTCTATGTCATCTTCCTCGACTTGGCCAATGCCTTTTGCTCAGTTCCCCATGAACTCCTCTGGGAATCCTTCAACATTTTCCACGTACTGGTGAACCCATCACTACACTGGTAAGGCCTATTTCCAAGACCTGCAATTGTGTTTCACAACACCTGACTTCACAACAACATGGCAGCGCTTGGAAGTGGCATAATGGCTGGGCTGTACAATTTTCCTCTGGCCTTCACTATGGCCATGGAAGTCATCATCAGGGCATCGAGATGGGTGGTCGGTGGTGAGAGAACTAAGGAAGGGCTCCGTCTCCCCTATCCGAGCATACATGGATGACATGACTACACTGACCACCACTGCAGCATGCACCAGCGGCTACTTGCAAAACTGCAGGATAACATCAAGTGGCACGGATGAAAATCAAGCCAAGCAAATCTCAGAAGCATCTCCATAGTCAGGACACGCAAGATGTGAGGTTCTGCATTGGAGATGACCCGATACCAACGGTGTCTGAGCAACCCATCAAGAGCCTGGGTAGATGGTACAACGAAAGCCTCCGGGATAAAGATCAAGTGCAGCCAAGTAAGGCAGGACATCGCCGACGGTCTTGAGAACATCAACAAGACCTACTGCCTGGGAGGCTCAAGCTCTGGTGCTACAGTTTGGACTTCTCCCCGGGTAATGTGGCCACTCACCGTCTATGAGGTCCCAATAACAACAGTGGAGAAGATGGAGCGAACCATTACCTCATACGTGAAGAAATGGCTGGTGTCCCACGATGCCTGAGTAACATCGGCCTCTATGGCAAAGGGGTCCTTGAACTACCTCTACAAGTCTAACGGAGGAGTACAAGTGCTCTAAAAAGTAAGACTTCAGATGACATTGAAGGACTCCAAAGACCAGACCATTAGCAAGGCTGCACCTCCCCTACAAACTGGACGGAAATGGACATCATCCAATGCTGTGCAGCAAGCAACATCAGCCCTGAGACACCAAGACATTGTAGGGGAATATCCAGCATGGAAGAGGCTTTGGCCTGGCAGCAAGCAAACCAGCGTTCCATAAGGCAACAACATCTACAGACGCAGGAGCTGGTGGTCTAGGAGGTGCGAAGACAGGAGGAGACTGCAAGAAGTGCAAAGGCTGTCTCTCTTGCTAAACAAGGGCAATGGACGCGGTGGGAAGGCCTGGAGGGAAAGATCAACTGGAGTGAGCTTTGGCAAATGGAGGCAAAGCAACATCAGCTTCATCATAAGAGCTGTTTATGATGTGCTTCCATCACCAAAAAATCTACATCAATGGTATGGCGAGGACTCGACCTGCCCCTCTGCCCAGCTCCAGCGACTCTCAGGCATATAATGACAGGTTGCAAGACCAGCCTCTCACAAGGCCGCTACACCTGGAGGCACAATCAGGTCCTCAAGAGCCTGGCTGCAGCACTTGAGACCAAGAGGAGTGCAACCAATTCATTACCTCCAAAAACAAGCAATCCCGTCAAAACAACAACATTCATCCGGGAGGGACAGAAAAGGCCCAAGTATCTTCCTACAAAGCCAGAAACTGGACACCTAGCTATGGCCCGGGACTGGAAGATGCTTGTCGATATTGGCCAGCAACTCATTTTTCCACCTGAGATTGCTTCTACCAACCTTAGGCCAGACATGGTACTCTGGTCCCCTTCACGAAAGGCTGTGTACATCATAGAGCTCACAGTCCCGTGGGAAAACTCTGTTGAAGAGGCCTACGAACGTAAGAAACTGCGTTACACAGAGTTGGCAGCAGACGCAACTCAGCGTGGCTGGAATGCAAAAGTCTGGCCAGTTGAAGTGGGATGCAGAGGATTCGTGGCTTCTTCCATCATCAGGTTGCTGAAAGAACTTGGAATCCATGGACAGGCTCTGCGGCAGACCGTCAGAGCAGTTTCTCAAGCAGCTGAAAGAGGTAGCCAGTGGATCTGGATCAAACGGAAGGACCCTTGCTGGGCTATAACTTCATGACCCCTCACCCCCACCTGAGAACTCAATTCAGATCCCTCCAACTTGAGGAGGGCATATGAGGTATGCGGTCAGCTGTATGGCTGGCTCAGAGAAGAGGACGCCCCTGCCTTGCACAGTCCTGTGGGACATCTTAATTGGGCATGGGACACAAGCTAAGGCTTGATCACCCTTTAGCTGGCCACCTTTGATGAGGGTGTTTAGTGATTAAAGGCCGAAACACCCACTGATTCGAAGGCACACTACTGAGGATGTGTCCCAAAAATTGACATCTTACCCCAGTCTAAGAAATAAACCTCCCATGCCACTCTGTCAACATCACGGCAAATCTCATGCGAGTGCATTCCATCTATTGGCACAATGGACAGTTTTTAACATCTCGTCCCGTGTTTT
>NW_025752692.1:0-12075 GCF_021184085.1 Oncorhynchus gorbuscha
AGGTAGAGAGGTAGAGAGGTAGAGAGAAGAGAGGTAGAGAGGTAGAGAGGTAGAGAGGTAGAGAGGTAGAGAGGTAGAGAGGAAGAGAGGTAGCGAGGAGAGAGGTAGAGAGGTAGAGAGGTAGAGAGGTAGAGAGGTAGAGAGGTAGAGAGGTAGAGAGGTAGAGAGGTAGAGAGCGAGAGATGAAATGAAGAAGTAATGAGTGTGAAATAAGAAGCCTTAGGATTTGAGAGCCTGAAGTTCAAATTCAATAGTGTAGACTTCTCCTGTCTCTAAAAACATGTCCCTTAGGTGGTGAACTTCATAGAAGTGGAAGGGAAGAACAAACTCCCCCGGTCAAACATCAAATACCAATTTCACATATATATTTGCTTAAGGACCCCGTGTAAATCCAGACCCTATTAAGACGAGAACTACGTCAATGGCGAGCTGGTTTCAAACAGCTCTGAGGGGAGAACAACTGTTCTGTCTTCTGAAAGAAAGTTTGTCCAGTTTCTCTCAGTAGAGAAAGGTAGTTAGCGAACTGAGCTATTGCTTGACAATAACCCTCCATACAGCAAACTGTAGACTCCTCTTAACAAGCTGTAGAATACATATGCCTGCTGTTCTCTGTTCTCATAATCGAAACCAGCGCTGTTGTCTTTGAGCGGATTGGAGAGTAGGAGAACATCTGAATCACTGGCTTGAACCCAACAACAGAGGATGGATCACAAAGACTCATGGCTGCTTTCGCCTTTGAAAATCCCTCCTCGGTGGATGAGCTACCAAACCAAACAGCATATTGGAGAGAGAGCGCGAGAGAGAGCGCGTGAGAGAGCGTGAGAACGAGAGAGAGTGTGAGAGAGAGCGCGTGAGAGAACGTGAGAACGAGAGAGAGTGTGAGAGATGCAAATGAGAGTATGCGTGCCCAAGAGTATATTTCCATAGGGAGACATGAGGAAACAAGAATCTGGGCCATCCTATCAGACAACAACATAACACCACCTGACTGGTATAACAAGGCATTAGGTCTCCAGAGGACTACAGTAGTAGCCTTGTATTCCACTGTACAGAATAGACTTTCAGCTGTGGGCCATTCTGCATTGACCACCAACATTACCACCACATCCTCAAGGGCGTAACTGTTGACCAAATAAAATGACTTCCTCCTAAAGTTGACCATTGCGAGATCATCCCGGGGATGAAGAAAGTAACACTGATATTTCTAAACTCTGTCAAAAGTTGTAATTTGAGAGAGTTTTAAGCTTGAGAGGTAAAATCGCCACAAAGAACATCCCAAAACCTCCAACCCATACACCGATAGGCCTCCACCACCACAACAGACTCAAATTCAATTTACAGGGTAGTGTAGATAAGCCCCCAGTTGTTGCCCAGTCTCTCTTTCGGTTGGGGATTAAAGGAACTTTCCTAGGTTGTGTGTGTTCTTTCATCCCTCGTTCAGTGCAATTGGAAAATGACACTCCGCAGGGTGTGTGTGTGTGTGTGTGCTCGCAACTCGGTGGGCCAAACACTAAGACAACACAGTCAATGTTCTCCCTCCACTTTACGGGAACACATTGCCACAGAGTATCCTTTTAGCTTGTAAAAAGCACCACTATGACGTCCCTCCTTTCATCAGAATCAGCATTATCAAACGGATCAATCATTGGGCCTTGGCTGGTGTTTGTTTGCAGACGCGCTCAGACACAAGCTCACACACAAGCTCACACACTCACACACACACACCAGCCAGGTCACTCAAGATCCACTTCAAAATTAGACATCACTCCAGGTACCCAGGACGCCGGGAGATGCCTTCAAAACCGGGCACTAGGGGCAACAGTGAACACTATTACCATCAAGTCTGCTTGGGCGTTGTGAACGGTGGTGGTGGCTGATGGGCTCTCCCAAACCTTAACAATTCTGAATTAATGGCTAAACTTAACCATGGAGTTGTTTTTGTTTTAACCCTATCCCAAACCTGAACTATTAACCTCTTAACTTAACCATTTGGAATTAATGCCTAAACTTAACCAGCCGCAAGGCCCTGCCGATAGCAGCGGAGCAACTCAGACTGTTCAAAACACGTCAACATTTGACATTTGAAGCAACTTCGAAATATGACGTTTGGACAAACATTGTCAAACGTCGGAATCTGAAGTCAAATTAGCCAAACTGTGAGATCTTGTTGCACAGAAAGACAGATGTATAGAAAGACAGACACACAGACATGTACACACACACACACACGCCAGCTGCACAATCTCCCTCCCTCGTGGCAGCAGTAGCGCTGTCAATCATACCAGTGACAATTATGGCCAGGGACCCGTGCTCACCTTCAGGAAATGAGAAAGAATAACGGAGCGAGGCAAAAGAACGACAGAAGAGAAAAAGAGAGAGTGAAAAAGGGCAGACAGAGGAGCCAAAGAGACTGAGAAATAAACCCATTTTCAGTGAAACACCCACAGTCTGTCTGATTATGCTGAAGTAGCAGCAGTAGCAGCAGCAGTAGCAGCAGTAGCAGGAGCAGCAACAGTAGCTGCAGTAGCAGCCAAGCCAGGCTTATAATTGCATCTCAGTAGCTAGACTGTTGACTTTCTTTTCTCACCAGCTTTTTTTTTCTCATCCCCATGACACACATGCATGTTTGGTATGGGGGTGTTCTATGCTCTAACAGGTGTCTTTATTCCCATGGGAACTACCTCTCTGACCTCCCATCATCCTCCAGGTGTTCTCTCTCGCTCTCTCGTTCTTTATCCTTTGTCTCTGACTATTTACTCTCTGTCTGTCTCTCCGTCAGTCTCTTTTAATCGCTCTCTCAATCTCTTTGCCCTACCACACCTCTACGCACACTTCCACATTCTAAATGCAAACTTCTTTCCGTTTCCCTCCGCCAGCCCAGAAATTCTAGATCCACCCCCACACACAGCCAGATAACTTGCCCTGCCCTATGATACCATGTAATTGACCAGCTAACAAAACTGTGCATTGTCTAGTCCTGGGTTGTCTGGCAAATAGGGCAGACAACTACTTGCATCATTCCAATACCATGGTTGCTAAGGCCCTTTATATAACACTATACAGAAAAATACAGGCGTTTGAAGGTCCAACAACGGAAGAGTTAGTCTTACTTTAAAGCCTGTGGATAGAAAAAGAATAACACCAGCCTCCAATTGTCAGGACAAGGAAACAGACAAGATCAGTTAAAAGGTATGATCAAGAGATAAAAACAAGTTCTATTGAAGAGTTAGTCTTACTTTAAGTCCATGTGTAGAAAATACAGCCACCCACATCTATTCTAAAAGATTTGACTTTAACCTCCAACGGATAGGAGGGAAAAAAACAAGAGCGCAAAGAGATCAGCACTGGCCTTCAACCATCAATTACCGATCAAAGAAAACCATTAAGAGTGGTGCAAAGGCATTCAGGGTCTGAGAGTTGAGAAATAAATGAATAAAGAAAGAAAAGAGAAAGGAGTTGAGAAAGAGGAGAGGTAGAATTGAGAAAGAGGAGAGAGGTAGGAGTTGAGAAAGAGGAAAAGAGGTAGAGTTGAGAAAGAGATAGAGTTGAGAAAGAGGTAGAGTTGAGAAAGAGGTAGAGTTGAGAAAGAGGTAGAGTTGAGAAAGAGGAGAGTTGAGAAAGAGGGTAGAGTTGAGAAAGAGGAGAGAGGTAGAGTTGAGAAAGAGGTAGAGTTGAGAAAGAGGAGAGAGGTAGAGTTAAGAAAGAGGTAGAGTTGAGAAAGAGGTAGAGTTGAGAAGAGTGAGAAAGAGAGTAGAGTTGAGAAAGAGAGAGTAGAGTTGAGAAAGAGGTAGAGTTGAGAAGAAGAGGTAGAGTTGAGAAAGAGGTGAGAGTTGAGAAAGAGGTAGAGTTGAGAAAGAGGTAGAGTTGAGAAAGAGAGAGAGAGGTCAGAGTTGAGAAAGAGGAGAGATGAGAAAGAGGTAGAGTTGAGAAAGAGGAGAGAGGTCGAGAAAGAGGAGAGGTAGAGTTGAGAAAGAGGAGAGAGGTAGAGCTGAGAAAGAGGTAGAGTTGAGAAAGAGGAGAGAGGTCAAGTTGAGAAGGAGGAGAGATGAAAGAGGTAGAGTTGAGAAAGAGGAGAGAGGTCGAGAAGAGGAGAGGTAGAGTTGAAAAGAGGAGAGGGGTAGAGCTGAGAGAGAGGTAGAGTTCAGAAAGAGAGAGGTCGAGTTGAGAAAGAGGTCGAGTTGAGAAAGAGGAAAGAGGTCGAGTTGAGAAAGAGGAGAGAGGTCGAGAAAGAGGAGAGGTAGAGTTCAGAAAGAGGAGAGAGGTAGAGCTGAGAAAGAGGTAGAGTTGAGAAAGAGGAGAGAGTCAAGTTGAGAAGAGGAGAGATGAGAAAGAGGTAGAGTTGAGAAAGAGGAGAGAGGTAGGAGAAAGAGGAGAGGTAGAGTTGAGAAGAGGTAGAGTTGAGAAAGAGGAGAGAGGTCGAGTTGAGAAAGAGGAGAGAGGTAGAGTTGAGAAAGAGGAGAGAGGTAGAGTTGAGAAAGAGGAGAGAGTAGAGCTGAGAAAGAGAGAGAGGTAGAGTTGAGAAAGAGGAGAGAGGTAGAGTTGAGAAAGAGGAGAGAGGTAGAGCTGAGAAAGAGGAGAGAGGTAGAGCTGAGAAAGAGGAGAGAGGTAGAGCTGAGAAAGAGGAGAGAGGTAGAGTTGAGAAAGAGGAGAGAGGTAGAGTTGAGAAAGAGGAGAGAGGTAGAGTTGAGAAAGAGGAGAGAGGTAGAGTTGAGAAAGAGGAGAGAGGTAGAGTTGAGAAAGAGGTTGAGTTGAGAGAGAGGTAGAGTTGAGAAAGAGGAGAGAGGTAGAGTAGAGAAAGAGGTAGAGTTGAGAAAGAGGAGAGAGGTAGAGTTGAGAAAGAGGTAGAGTTGAGAAAGAGGTAGAGCTGAGAAAGAGGTAGAGTTGAGAAAGAGGAGAGAGGTAGAGTTGAGAAGGAGGTAGAGTTGAGAAAGAGGAGAGAGGTAGAGTTGAGAAAGAGGAAAGAGGTAGAATTGAGAAGGAGGTAGAGTTGAGAAAGAGGAGAGAGGTAGAATTGAGAAGGAGGTAGAGTTGAGAAAGAGGTAGAGTTGAGAAAGAGGTAGAGCTGAGAAAGAGGTAGAGTTGAGAAAGAGGAGAGAGGTAGAGTTGAGAAAGAGGAAAGAGGTAGAGTTGAGAAGGAGGTAGAGTTGAGAAAGAGGAGAGAGGTAGAGTTGAGAAAGAGGAGAGGTAGAGTTGAGAAAGAGGAAAGAGGTAGAATTGAGAAAGAGGAAAGAGGTAGAATTGAGAAAGAGGAAAGAGGTAGAATTGAGAAAGAGGTAGAGTTGAGAAAGAGGAAGAGGTAGAGTTGAGAAAGAGGTAGAGTTGAGAAAGAGGAGAGAGGTAGAGTTGAGAAAGAGGAGAGAGGTAGAGTTGAGAAAGAGGTAGAGTTGAGAAAGAGGTAGAGTTGAGAAGAGGTAGAGTTGAGAGAAGAGGAAAGAGGTAGAATTGAGAAAGAGGTAGAGTTGAGAAAGAGGAGAGAGGTAGAGTTGAGAAGAGGAGAGAGGTAGAGTTGAGAAAGAGGTAGAGTTGAGAAAGAGGTAGAGTTGAGAGAGGTAGAGTTGAGAATGAGGAGAGGTAGAGTTGAGAAAGAGAGTAGAGTTATGAAAGAGGTAGAGTTGAGAAAGAGGTAGAGTTGAGAAGAGGTAGAGGTTAGAAAGAGGTAGAGTTGAGAAAGAGGTAGAGTTGAGAAAGAGGTAGAGTTGAGAAAGAGGTAGAGTTGAGAAAGAGGTAGAGTTGAGAAAGAGGAGAGAGGTAGAGTTGAGAAAGAGGTAGAGTTGAGAAGAGGAGAGAGGTAGAGTTAAGAAAGAGGTAGAGTTGAGAAAGAGGTAGAGGTTGAGAAAGAGGAGAGAGGTCGAGTTGAGAAAGAGGAGAGATGAGAAGAGGTAGAGTTGAGAAAGAGGTAGAGTTGAGAAAGAGGTAGAGTTGAGAAAGAGGTAGAGTTGAGAAAGAGGTAGAGTTGAGAAAGAGGAGAGAGGTCAAGTTGAGAAAGAGGAGAGATGAGAAAGAGGTAGAGTTGAGAAAGAGGAGAGAGGTCGAGAGAGGAGAGGTAGAGTTGAGAAAGAGGAGAGAGAGTGAGAGCTGAGAAAGAGGTAGAGTTGAGAAAGAGGAGAGAGGTCAAGTTGAGAAAGAGGAGAGATGAGAGAGGTAGAGTTGAGAAAGAGGAGAGAGGTCGAGAAAGAGGAGAGGTAGAGTTGAGAAGAGGAGAGGGGTAGAGCTGAGAGAGGGTAGAGTTCAGAAAGAGGAGAGAGGTCGAGTTGAGAAAGAGGTCGAGTTGAGAAAGAGGAAAGAGGTCGAGTTGAGAAAGAGGAGAGAGGTCGAGAGAGGAGAGTAGAGTTCAGAAAGAGGAGAGAGGTAGAGCTGAGAAAGAGGTAGAGTTGAGAAAGAGGAGAGAGGTCAAGTTGAGAAAGAGGAGAGATGAGAAAGAGGTAGAGTTGAGAAAGAGGAGAGGTAGAGAAAGAGGAGAGGTAGAGTTGAGAAAGAGGTAGAGTTGAGAAGAGGAAAGAGGTCGAGTTGAGAAAGAGGAGAGAGGTAGAGTTGAAAGAGGAGAGAGGTAGAGTTGAGAAAGAGGAGAGAGGTAGAGCTGAGAAGAGGAGAGAGGTAGAGCTGAGAAAGAGGAGAGAGGTAGAGCTGAGAAAGAGGAGAGAGGTAGAGCTGAGAAAGAGGAGAGAGGTAGAGCTGAGAAAGAGGAGAGAGGTAGAGCTGAGAAAGAGGAGAGAGGTAGAGTTGAGAAAGAGGAGAGAGGTAGAGCTGAGAAAGAGGAGAGAGGTAGAGTTGAGAAGAGGAGAGAGGTAGAGTTGAGAAAGAGGTTGAGTTGAGAGAGAGGTAGAGTTGAGAAGAGGAGAGAGGTAGAGTAGAGAAGAGGTAGAGTTGAGAAAGAGGAGAGAGGTAGAGTTGAGAAAGAGGTAGAGTTGAGAAAGAGGTAGAGCTGAGAAAGAGGTAGAGTTGAGAAGAGGGAGAGGTAGAGTTGAGAAGGAGGTAGAGTTGAGAAAGAGGAGAGAGGTAGAGTTGAGAAGAGGAAGAGGTAGAGTTGAGAAGAGAGAGTAGAGTTGAGAAAGAGGAGAGAGGTAGAGTTGAGAAAGAGGTAGAGTTGAGAGAGAGGTAGAGTTGAGAAAGAGGAGAGAGGTAGAGTGAGAAAGAGGAGAGAGGTAGAGTTGAGAAAGAGGAGAGAGGTAGAGTTGAGAAAGAGGGAGTAGAGAGGTAGAGTTGAGAAAGAGGAGGAGTAGAGTAGAGAATGAGTTGAGAAAGAGGAGAGAGGTAGAGTTGAGAAAGAGGTAGAGTTGAGAAAGAGGTAGAGCTGAGAAAGAGGTAGAGTTGAGAAAGAGGAGAGAGGTAGAGTTGAGAAGGAGGTAGAGTTGAGAAAGAGGAGAGAGGTAGAGTTGAGAAAGAGGAAGAGGTAGAATTGAGAAGGAGGTAGAGTTGAGAAAGAGGAGAGAGGTAGAATTGAGAAGGAGGTAGAGTTGAGAAAGAGGTAGAGTTGAGAAAGAGGTAGAGCTGAGAAAGAGGTAGAGTGCAGAGCCGAGTTGTTGTTATGTTATGCAGAGCCGAGAAGGAGGCAGAGCTGAGAAAGATGAGGAGAGGCAGAGCTGAGAAAGAGGAGAGGCAGAGCTAAGGTTGCCATGCAGAACCTTGAGAAAGATGGAGGCAGAACTGGACACATATTACAGAACGAAAGAGGTAGAGCTGAGAAGAGGAAAGAGGTAGAATTGAGAAAGAGGCAGAGTTGAGAAAGAGGAGAGAGGTAGAGTTGAGAAAGAGGAGAGAGGGGGTAGAGCTGAGAAAGAGGTAGAGCTGAGAAAGAGGTAGAGTTGAGAGAGGTAGGAGTTGAGAAAGAGGAAAGAGGTAGAACTGAGAAAGAGGTAGAGCTGGAGAAAGAGGAGAGAGGTAGAGTTGAAAGAAAGAGGTAGAGTTATGAAAGAGGTAGAGTTGAGAAAGAGGTAGAGTTGAAGAGAGGTACATTGAGAAAGAGGTAGATTTGAGAACATTTTGAGTTTAGAGGTAGAGTTTAGCAGACAGGATCCAGAGTGAGTTGAGAACAAAGTTGAGAAAGTAGATTGAGAAAGAGGAGAGAGGTAGAGTTGTGAGAAAGAGTTAGAGTTGAAAAGAGGTAGAGTTGAGAAGAGGTAGAGTTGAGAAAGAGGCAGAGCTGAGAAAGAGGCAGAGTTGAGAGTTGAGGTAGAGTTGAGAAAGAGGAGAGAGGCAGAGTTGAGAAAGAGGCTGAGCTGAGAGAGAGGCAGAGCTGAGAAAGAGGAGAGGTAGAGCTGAGGAAAGAGGTAGAGTTGAGAAAGAGGCAGAGCTGAGAAAGAGGTAGAGTTGAGAAAGAGGAGAGAGGTAGAGTTGAGAAAGAGGTACATTTACATTTACATTTGGTTAT
This sequence comes from Oncorhynchus gorbuscha, assembly GCF_021184085.1. NCBI lineage: Eukaryota > Metazoa > Chordata > Actinopteri > Salmoniformes > Salmonidae > Oncorhynchus > Oncorhynchus gorbuscha. Next base: position 8,369 of record NW_025752692.1, read on the forward strand.
TTAGCAGACACCTTATCCAGAGGACTTACAAATTGAGAAAGAGTTGAGAAAGAGGAGAGGCAGAGCTGAGAAAGAGGTTGAGAAAGAGGTAGAGTTGAGAAAGAGGTAGAGTTGAGAAAGAGGTAGAGTTGAGAAAGGAGGTAGAGTTGAGAAAGAGGTAGAGTTGAGAAAGAGAGAGGTGAGAGCTGAGAAAGAGGAGAGAGGTAGAGTTGAGAAAGAAGAGGAGAGACTGAGAAAGAGGAGAGAGGTAGAGCTGAGAAAGAGGAGAGAGTAGAGCTGAGAAGAGGAGAGAGGTAGAGCTGAGAAGAGGAGAGGTAGAGCTGAGAAAGAGGAGAGAGGTAGAGCTGAGAGAAGAGGAAAGAGGTAGAGTTGAGAAAGAGGAGAGAGAGGTAGAGATTGAGGAGAGAGGTAGAGTTGAGAAAGAGAGAGAGGTAGAGTTGAGAAAGAGGAGAGAGGTAGAGTTGAGAAAGAGGTAGAGTTGAGAAAGAGGTAGAGTTGAGAAGAGGTAGAGTTGAGAAAGAGGAGAGGTAGAGTTGAGAAAGAGGAGAGAGGTTGAGCTGAGAGAGAGGTAGAGTTGAGAAAGAGGGAGAGTTGAGAAAGAGGTAGAGTTGAGAAAAGGTAGAGGTTGAGAAGAGGAGAGAGGTAGAGTTGAGAGAGAGGTGAGAGAGGTAGAGTTGAGAAGAGGAGAGAGTTGAGAAAGAGGTGAGAGTTGAGAAAGAGGAGAGGTAGAGTTGAGAAAGAGGAGAGAAGTAGAGTTGAGAAGAGGTGATCAGACTGAAAGTAGAGTTGGAGAGAAGAGGAGAGAGAGTAGAGTTGAGAAAGAGGTAGAGTTGAGAAAGAGGTAGAGTTGAGAAGAGAGTGAGTTGAGAAGAAGGGTAGAGTTGAGAAAGAGGACGAAAGAGGGTAGAGTTGAGAAGAGGAGAGAGGTCAGGTTGAGAAGAGGAGAGATGAGAAAGAGGTAGAGTTGAGAAAGAGGAGAGAGTAGAGTTGAGAAAGAGGAGAGAGTAGAGTTGAGAAGAGGAGAGAGGTAGAGCTGAGAAGAGGAGGTTGAGAAAGAGGTAGAGTTGAGAAAGAGGAGAGAGTAAGTTGAAGAGAGAGTAGAGCTGAGAAAGAGGGAGAGGTTGAGCGAAGAGGAGAGTAGAGTTGAGAAGAGGAGAGGTAGAGTTGAGAAGAGGAGAGAGGTCGAGTTGAGAAAGAGGTAGAGTTGAAAAGAGGAAGAGGTGGAGTTGAAAGAGGAGAGGTAGAGTTGAGAAGAGGTAGGTTGAGAAGAGGTAGAGTTGAGAAAGAGGTAGAGGTTGAGAAAGAGGTAGAGTTGAGAAAGAGGTAGAGTTGAGAAGAGGAGAGGTAGAGCTGAGAAAGAGAGAGAGGTAGAGTTGAGAAGAGGAGAGAGGTAGAGCTGAGAAAGAGGAGAGAGGTAGAGTTGAGAAGGAGGAGAGAGGTAGAGTTGAGAAAGAGGAGAGAGAGTAGAGTTGAGAAGAGGAAGGAGGTAGAGTTGAGAAAGAGAAGAGAGGTAGAGTTGAGAAAGAGGTAGAGTTGAGAAAAGAGGAGAGAGGTAGAGTTGAGAAAGAGGAGAGAGAGTAGAGTTGAGAAAGAGGTAGAGTTGAGAAAGAGGTAGAGTTGAGAAAGAGGTAGAGTTGAGAAGAGGAGAGGTAGAGTTGAGAAGAGAGGTAGAGTTGAGAAAGAGGTAGAGTTGAGAAAGAGGTAGAGTTGAGAAGAGGAGAGAGGTAGAGTTGAGAAAGAGGAGAGAGGTAGAGTTGAGAAGAGAGAGGTAGAGTTGAGAAAGAGGTAGAGTTGAGAAAGAGGTGAGAGTTGAGAAAGAGGTAGAGTTGAGAAAGAGGTAGAGTTGAGAAGAGGAGAGAGGTAGAGTTGAGAAAGAGGTACATTTACATTGTACGATTTAGAGTCATTTAGCAGACACTCTTATCCAGAGTGACTTACAGAGTGAGTAGAGTTGAGAAAGAGAGAGAGAGGTAGAGTTGAGAAAGAGGTAGAGTTAGAAAGAGGTAGAGTTGAGAAAGAGGTAGAGTTGAGAAGAGGTAGAGTTGAGAAAGAGGTGAGAAGTTGAGAAGAGAGGTAGAGTTGAGAAAGAGGTAGAGTTGAGAAGAGGAGAGAGGTCAGAGTTGAGAAAGAGGAGAGAGTGAGAAAGAGGTAGAGTTGAGAAAGAGAGAGAGGTCGAGAAAGAGGAGAGGTAGAGTTGAGAGAGAGGAGAGAGGTAGAGCTGAGAAAGAGGTAGAGTTGAGAAAGAGGAGAGAGGTCAGAGTTGAGAAAGAGGAGAGATGAGAAAGAGGTAGAGTTGAGAAGAGAGGAGAGAGGTCGAGAAAGAGGAGAGAGGTAGAGTTGAGAAAGAGGAGAGAGGTAGAGTTGAGAAGAGGAGAGAGGTCGGAGTTGAGAAAGAGGTCGAGTTGAGAAGAAGGAAGAGGTCGAGTTGAGAAAGAAGAGAGTAGAGTCGAGAAAGAGGAGAAGGTAGAGTTGAGAAAGAGGAGAGAGGTAGAGCTGAGAAAGGAGAGGTAGAGTTGAGAAAAGAGGGAGAGAGGTCAGAGTTGAGAAGAGGAGGAGATGAGAAAGAGGTAGAGTTGAGAAAGAGGAGAGAGGTCGAGAAAGAGGAGAGGTAGAGTTGAGAAAGAGGAGAGGTAGAGTTGAGAAAGAGGTCGAGTTGAGAAAGAGGAAAGAGGTCGAGTTGAGAAAGAGGAAAGAGGTCGAGTTGAGAAAGAGGAGAGAGGTCGAGAAAGAGGAGAGGTAGAGTTGAGAAAGAGAGAGGAGAGGTAAGAGTTGAGAAAGAAGGTAGAGTTGAGAAAGAGCAAAGAGGTCGAGTTGAGAAAGAGGAGAGAGGTCGAGTTGAGAAAGAGGAGAGAGGTAGAGTTGAGAAAGAGGAGAGAGGTAGAGTTGAGAAAGAGGAGAGAGGTAGAGTTGAGAAAGAGGAGAGAGGTAGAGTTGAGAAAGAGGAGAGAGGTAGAGTTGAGAAAGAGGAGAGAGGTAGAGTTGAGAAAGAGAGAGAGGTGAGAGTTGAGAAAGAGGAGAGAGGTAGAGCTAGAAGGAAAGTAGAGTTGAGAAAGAGGAGAGAGGCTGAGAAAGAGGAGAGAGGTAGAGTTGAGAAAGAAGAGAGAGGTAGAGTTGAGAAGAGGAGAGAGGTAGAGCTGAGAAGAGGTAGAGGAGAAGAGGTAGAGCTGAGAAGAGGAGAGAGGTAGAGCTGAGAAAGAGGAGAGAGGTAGAGCTGAGAAAGAGGAGAGAGGTAGAGCTGAGAAAGAGGAGAGAGGTAGAGCTGAGAAAGAGGAGAGAGGTAGAGTTGAGGAAGAGGAGAGAGGTAGAGTTGAGAAGAGGAGAGAGGGAGAGTTGAGAAAAGAGGAGAAGTAGAGTTGAGAAAGGAGAGAGTGAGGTTGAGAAGAAGAGGTAGAGCTGAGAAAAGAGGAGAGAGGTAGAGTTGAGAAAGAGAGAGAAGAGAGGTAAGAAGCTGAGAAAGAGGAGAGATGAGAAAGAGGTAGAGTTGAGAAAGAGAGAGAGAGAGTCGAGAAAGAGGAGAGGTCAGAGTTGAGAAAGAGGAGAGATGAGTAGAGTTGAGAAAGAGGAGAGAGAGGTCGAGAAGAAGAGGTAGAGTTGAGAAAGGAGGAGAGAGGTAGAGTTGAGAAAGAGGAGAGAGGTCAGAGTTGAGAAAAGAGGAGAGATGAGAAAGAGGTAGAGTTGAGAAAGAGGAGAGAGTCGAGAAAGAAGAG
>NW_025752693.1:0-12074 GCF_021184085.1 Oncorhynchus gorbuscha
CCAGACTGTGTTGTGATAACAGGGTTACATTATCCAGACTGTGTTGTGATAACAGGGTTACATTATCCAGACTGTGTTGTGATAACAGGGTTACATTATCCAGACTGTGTTGTGATAACAGGGTTACATTATCCAGACTGTGTTGTGATAACAGGGTTACATTATCCAGACTGTGTTGTGATAACAGGGTTACATTATCCAGACTGTGTTGTAATAAGATTGTTACATTATCCAGACTGTGTTGTGATAACAGGGTTACATTATCCAGACTGTGTTGTGATAACAGGGTTACATTATCCAGACTGTGTTGTGATAACAGGGTTACATTATCCAGACTGTGTTGTGATAACAGGGTTACATTATCCAGACTGTGTTGTGATAACGGTGTTACATTATCCAGACTGTGTTGTGATAACAGGGTTACATTATCCAGACTGTGTTGTGATAACAGGGTTACATTATCCAGACTGTGTTGTGATAACAGGGTTACATTATCCAGACTGTGTTGTGATAACAGGGTTACATTATCCAGACTGTGTTGTAATAAGATTGTTACATTATCCAGACTGTGTTGTGATAACAGGGTTACATTATCCAGACTGTGTTGTGATAACAGGGTTACATTATCCAGACTGTGTTGTGATAACAGGGTTACATTATCCAGACTGTGTTGTGATAACAGGGTTACATTATCCAGACTGTGTTGTGATAACAGGGTTACATTATCCAGACTGTGTTGTGATAACAGGGTTACATTATCCAGACTGTGTTGTGATAACAGGGTTACATTATCCAGACTGTGTTGTGATAACAGGTTACATTATCCAGACTGTGTTGTGATAACAGGGTTACATTATCCAGACTGTGTTGTGATAACAGGGTTACATTATCCAGACTGTGTTGTGATAACAGGGTTACATTATCCAGACTGTGTTGTGATAACAGGGTTACATTATCCAGACTGTGTTGTGATAACAGGGTTACATTATCCAGACTGTGTTGTGATAACAGGGTTACATTATCCAGACTGTGTTGTGATAACAGGGTTACATTATCCAGACTGTGTTGTGATAACAGGGGTTACATTATCCAGACTGTGTTGTGATAACAGGGTTACATTATCCAGACCAGACTGTGTTGTGATAACAGGGTTACATTATCCAGACTGTGTTGTGATAACAGGGTTACATTATCCAGACTGTGTTGTGATAACAGGGTTACATTATCCAGACTGTGTTGTGATAACAGGGTTACATTATCCAGACTGTGTTGTGATAACAGGGTTACATTATCCAGACTGTGTTGTGATAACAGGGTTACATTATCCAGACTGTGTTGTGATAACAGGGTTACATTATCCAGACTGTGTTGTGATAACAGGGTTACATTATCCAGACTGTGTTGTGATAACAGGGTTACATTATCCAGACTGTGTTGTGATAACAGGGTTACATTATCCAGACTGTGTTGTGATAACAGGGTTACATTATCCAGACTGTGTTGTGATAACAGGGTTACATTATCCAGACTGTGTTGTGATAACAGGGGTTACATTATCCAGACTGTGTTGTGATAACAGGGTTACATTATCCAGACTGTGTTGTGATAACAGGGTTACATTATCCAGACTGTGTTGTGATAACAGGGTTACATTATCCAGACTGTGTTGTGATAACAGGTTACATTATCCAGACTTATCCAGACTGTGTTGTGATAACAGAGTTACATTATCCAGACTGTGTTGTGATAACAGGGTTACATTATCCAGACTGTGTTGTGTTAATATTATTGTTGCATTATCCAAACTTTGTGACCGCTATTTGAATATCATAGTGTAGAGAGATCAGGTGTGTTAGGAGGGTCAGGCTATCCTGCAAACAGAACAACATTTTAGGGTTAGGGTTAGTGTTAGAGGTTCAGGATGGTCAGGCTACCATCCATAAAGAGCAACGTTATACGGTTTAGAGTTAGGTTTATAGTTTGGAGGGTCAGGGTGGTTATCCTACCGTCCATAAAGAACAAATCAAATCAAATCAACGTTATAGGGTTAAGGTTAGGTTAGGGTTAGGGTTAAGGTTAGGGTTAGGAGGGTTAGGATGATCAGTCTGTGTTGGAACAACGTTATAGGGTTAGGGTTAGCAGGGTTATCCAGTTAGGGTTAAGGTTAGGGTTAGGGTTAGGTTTAGGGTTAGGAGGGTCAGGATGATCAGTCTACCGTCCACAAAGAACATCCACGTTATAGGGTTAGGGTTAGGTTAGGATTAGGTTAGGGTTAGGGTTAGGGTTAGGGTTAAGGTTAGGGTTAGTGTTAGGGTTAGGGTTAAGGTTAGGGTTAGGAGGGTCAGGATGATCAGTCTACCGTCCACAAAGAACAACATTATAGGGTTAAGGTTAGGGTTAGGGTTAGGGTTAGGGTTAGTGTTAGGGTTAGGGTTAAGGTTAGGGTTAGGAGGGTCAGGATGATCAGTCTACCATCCATAAAGAACAACGTTATAGGGTTAAGGTTAGGGTTAGGGTTAGGGTTAGGGTTAGGGTTAAGGTTAGGGTTAGTGTTAGGGTTAGGGTTAAGGTTAGGGTTAGGAGGGTCAGGATGATCAGTCTACCGTCCATAAAGAACAACGTTATAGGGTTAAGGTTAGGGTTAGGGTTAGGTTAGGGTTAGGGTTAGGGTTAGGGTTAGGGTTAAGGTTAGGGTTAGGGTTAAGGTTAGGGTTAAGGTTAGGGTTAGGAGGGTCAGGATGATCAGTCTACCATCCATAAAGAACAACGTTATAGGGTTAAGGTTAGGGTTAGGGTTAGGAGGGTCAGGATGATCAGTCTACCATCCATAAAGAACAACGCTATAGGGTTAGGGTTAGTGTTAAGGTTAGGGTTAGGGTTAAGGTTAGTGTTAGGAGGGTCAGGATGGTCAGGCTACCGTCCATAAAGAACTCTCATGTTGCTGTATAGAGGAGGCTCCTGTTCCTTCCTTATGGAACATATTCTATCATCTTCAACACCACTGGTGTTGTAAAAATGTATGTAGAATAACTAATACTTTCATATTTTCATCTAAAGGTAATCCTTAGAATGTTTTGCTGTCTTGTGTGCGTCTTGTTTTAGCTGTAATATCATAGATAACCACAGGAGGGCGATGTGCCACTAAAAGTCCTCCTATCACTTCTTCCTGGTTGTTGCTAGTTTACCACAGCCACAATGTCAAAATTGTCTATATTGTAAAAATGTATGAAAATATATATATTAAGGTTAGGTTAGGGTTAGGGTTAGGAATAAGGTGAGCTGTCTGGTTAAGGTTAGGGTTAGGTTAGGTTAGGGTTAGGGTTAGGAATAAGGTGAGCTGTCAGGTTAGGGTTAGGTTAAGGTTAGGGTTAGGTTAGGGTTAGGAATAAGGTTAGCTGTCTGGTTAAGGTTAGGGTTAGGTTAGGGTTAGGAATAAGGTGAGCTGTCTGGTTAAGGTTAGGGTTAGGTTAGGGTTAGGAATAAGGTGAGCTGTCTGGTTAAGGTTAGGTTAGGGTTAGGGTTAGGAATAAGGTGAGCTGTCTGGTTAGGTTAGGGTTAGGTTAGGGTTAGGAATAAGGTGAGCTGTCAGGTTAGGGTTAGGTTAGGTTAGCTGTCTGGTTAAGGTTAGGTTAGGTTAGGGTTAGGAATAAGGTTAGCTCTCTGGTTAAGGTTAGGGTTAGGTTAGGGTTAGGAATAAGGTTAGTTGTCTGGTTAAGGTTAGGGTTAGGTTAGGGTTAGGGAATAAGGTGAGCTGTCTGGTTAAGGTTATTAGGTTAGGGTTAGGGTTAGGAATAAGGTGAGCTGTCTGGTTAAGGTTAGGTTAGAATAAGGTTAGCTGTCTGGTTAAGGTTAGGGTTATATCTGCAGCTGTCTGGTTAACGGTTAGCTTAACTTAGGGTTAGGGTTAGGAATATTTCAGCTGTCTATTAAACGTTTGGGTTAGTCTTATCTTAGCAATTTCTGGTTAAGCTTAGGTTAGGTTAGGGTTAGGGTTAAAATAAGGTGAGCTGTCTGGTTAGGGTTAGGGTTAGGAATAAGGTCAGCCTAGCCAGTCTAGTTAACGTTAGGGTTAGCTTACTGGTTAGGAATAAGGTGAGCTCTCTGGTTAAGGTTAGATTAGGTTAGTGTTAGGAAGCTAATTAGCTGTCTGGTTAGGTTAGGGTTAAGAATAAGGTTGCTGTCTGGTTAAGGTTAGGGTTAGGAACAAGGTTAGATGTCTGGTTAAAGAACAGGTTTAGAGGTTAGTCTTAGAGTGATTAGGGTTAATTTAGGGTTAGGTTAGCTAGCCAGCTATTTGGTTAAGGTTAGGTGACTCTGCTAGCTAGCCAACGTTAGCCAACGTCTGTCTGTATAGAACTCAACTACCCGGTTAGGGTTAGGGTTAGAATAATTTTCAGCTGTCTTTCATTACAGTACAACGGTTAGCTTTGTTAAGGTTAGGGTTAGGTTAGGGTAGGAATAAGGTGAGCTGTCTGGTTAAGGTTAGGGTTAAAATAAGGTTAGCTGTCTGGTTAAGGTTCTAGGGTTCGGTTAGGTTAGGTTAGAATAAGGTCGATCTTTAACGCAACGGTTACGTAAACAACACTGTCTAGTTAGCCTTAGGGAATAGGTTAGGGCAGAAACTATTACATAACGTGAACTGTCTGGTTAGTGTAGTGTTAACAAGCTGGCCTACGTTAGCTGTCTGGTTAAGGTAGGGTTCAGGTTACAGGGTTAGGAATAAATAAGATGTCGTGTAGTTAGGTTAACTTTCAAGGATTCGAGACGTCAGCTGTCCACTTAAGTCATTCCAATCTCCTTTTAGGAATTAGCGTAGCCTCTTCTGGTAGCCTTAGTCAACTATGTGTCTGTTTATCCCTGTTAGGTTCTGCACAGACCATACAAAGCTGTCTGGTTAAGGTTAGGGTTAGGAATAAGGTCTGGTGGTCCCAGCGCCACGAATAACGGGAGTTCCAGGTCTCCGGTAGGGTCTGGAACTGCCAATCCAGTGTCAACAAGGCAGAGTTCATCTCAGGAGGGTCAGGCCTCAGGTCTGTCAGTCCTAAGGTTAGGCACTGACGGAAACATGGATCACCACAGACAACACTGCTACTCCTAGCTCTCTTCGTCCGCCCACGTGTTAACAACAACGCGAAGCGGGTTAGGTCAGGGGGTTAGGAGGGTCAGAGAGTCCTACCTGGTCAGGCTAGGGGTGGTAGGTCACCAAATCCTTATCATTCCCGCCCACCAGGTTAGGTTAGGGTTAGGAATCTGCTCAGCCTCCTTTAATTTATGGTTAGGTTAGGGTTAGCTGTCTGGTTAAGGTTAACATTAGGTTAGGGTTAGGGTTAGGAATAAGGTGAGCTGTCTGGTTAGGTTAGGGTTAGGAATAAGGTTAGCTGTCTTGAACAAGGTTAGGGTTATATCAGGGTTAGCTGTCTGGTTAAGGTTAGGGTTAGGTTAGGGTTAGGGTTAGAATCTCCTAGCTGTCTGGTTAAGGTTTTAGGTTAGGGTTAGGTTAGGGTTAGCTGTCTGGTTAAGGTTAGGGTTAGGTTAGGGTTAGGGTTAGGAATAAGGTGAGCTGTCTGGTTAGGGTTAGGGTTAGGAATAAGGTTAGCTGTCTAGTTAAGGTTAGGGTTAGGTTAGGGTTAGGAATAAGGTGAGCTGTCTGGTTAAGGTTAGGTTAGGTTAGGGTTAGGAATAAGGTTAGCTGTCTGGTTAAGGTTAGGGTTAGGTTAGGGTTGTCCCCTGGAATAAGGTATCCTGTCTGGTTAAGGTTAGGGTTAGGAATAAGGTTAGCTGTCTGGTTAAGGTTAGGGTTAGGTTAGGGTTAGGAAATAAGGTCCCAGCTGTCTGGTTACGGTTAGGGTTAGGAATAAGGTTAGCTGTCTGGTTAAGGTTAGGGTTAGGTTAGGGTTAGGGTTAGGAATAAGGTCCTGTCTGGTTAAGGTTAGGGTTAGGTTAGGGTTAGGTTAGGGTTAGCTGTCTGGTTAAGGTTAGGGTTAGGTTAGGGTTAGGGTTAGGACTAAGGTGATCTGTCTGGTTAGGGTTCCTCTTAGGAATAAGGTTCTGTCTAGTTAAAAGAACAACGTTAGGTTTTAGAATAAAGGTTGAGCTGTCTGGTTAAGTTAGGGAAGCTCTAAGGTTAGCTGTCTGGTTGAATTCCGCCCTACCTTAGGGTTAGGAATAAGGTGAGCTGTCTGGTTAGGTTAGGGTTAGGAATAAGGTTAGCTGTCTGGTTAAGGTAAGGGTTAGGGTTAGGGTTAGGAATAAGGTGAAACTGTCAGGTTAGGGTTGGTTCTGTTAAGGTTAGGGTTAGGTTAGGGTTAGGAATAAGGTTAGCTCTCTGGTTAAGGTTAGGGTTAGGTTAGGGTTAGGAATAAGGTTAGTTGTCTGGTTAAGGTTAGGGTTAGGTTAGGGTTAGGAATAAGGTGAGCTGTCTGGTTAAGGTTAGGGTTAGGTTAGGGTTAGGAATAAGGTGAGCTGTCTGGTTAAGGTTAGGGTTAGGTTAGGGTTAGCTGTCTGGTTAAGGTTAGGGTTAGGTTAGGGTTAGGGTTAGGAATAAGGTGAGCTGTCTGGTTAAGGTTAGGGTTAGGAATAAGGTTAGCTGTCTGGTTAAGGTTAGGGTTATATCAGGGTTAGCTGTCTGGTTAAGGTTAGGGTTAGGTTAGGGTTAGGGTTAGGAATAAGGTGAGCTGTCTGGTTAAGGTTAGGGTTAGGTTAGGGTTAGCTGTCTGGTTAAGGTTAGGGTTAGGTTAGGGTTAGGGTTAGGAATAAGGTGAGCTGTCTGGTTAGGGTTAGGGTTAGGAATAAGGTTAGCTGTCTAGTTAAGGTTAGGGTTAGGTTAGGGTTAGGAATAAGGTGAGCTCTCTGGTTAAGGTTAGGGTTAGGTTAGGGTTAGGAATAAGGTTAGCTGTCTGGTTAAGGTTAGGGTTAGGAATAAGGTGTGCTGTCTGGTTAAGGTTAGGGTTAGGAATAAGGTTAGCTGTCTGGTTAAGGTTAGGGTTATATCAGGGTTAGCTGTCTGGTTAAGGTTAGGGTTAGGTTAGGGTTAGGGTTAGGAATAAGGTGAGCTGTCTGGTTAAGGTTAGGGTTAGGTTAGGGTTAGGTTAGGGTTAGCTGTCTGGTTAAGGTTAGGGTTAGGTTAGGGTTAGGGTTAGGAATAAGGTGAGCTGTCTGGTTAGGGTTAGGGTTAGGAATAAGGTTAGCTGTCTAGTTAAGGTTAGGGTTAGGTTAGGGTTAGGAATAAGGTGAGCTGTCTGGTTAAGGTTAGGGTTAGGCGCCAAGGTTAGCTGTCTGGTTAAGGTTAGGGTTAGGTTAGGGTTAACATCAAGGTGGCTGTCTGGTTAAGGTTAGGGTTAGGAATAAGGTTAGCTGTCTGGTTAAGGTTAGGGTTAGGTTAATTAGGCACTTAGTCATAAGGTGAGCTGTCTGGTTACTGGTTAGGGTTAGGCTGGGTTAGCTGTCTGTGTTAAGGTTAGGGTTCCAGAGGGTTAGGGTTAGGAATAAGGTGAGCTGTCTGGTTAAGGTTAGGGTTAGGTTAGGGGTTACTGGTTAGGGTTAAGCTGTCTGGTTAAGACCATGGTGCTTGGTTAGGAGCTTAGGGTTAGGAATAAGGTGAGCTGTCTGGTTAGGGTTAGGGTTAAACAAGGTTAGCTGTCTAGTTAAGGTTGGGTTAGGTTAGGGTTAGGAATAAGGTGAGCTGTCTGGTTAAGCCCAGGGTTAAAACTGTTCGCTGTCCTGGCCCCCCAATGGGTTAGGAACAAAGCTGTCTGGTTAGGTTAGGGTTAGGAATAAGGTTAGCTGTCTGGTTAAGGTGAAACCCCACCTTAAGGAATACCTTAGGATAGGTTAGCTGTCAGGTTAGGGTTAGGTTTTTAGTTAGGGTTGAATAAGGTTACTGTCTCTCTGGTTAAGGTTAGGGTTAGGTTAGGGTTAGGAATAAGGTTAGTTGTCTGGTTAAGAGGGTTAGGTTAGGGTTAAATAAGGTAAATGTCTGGTTAAATGTTAGGGTTAGGTTAGGGTTAGGAATAAGGTGAGCTGTCTGGTTAAGGTTAGGTTAGGTTAGGGTTAGCTGTCTGGTTAAAGTTAGGGTTAGGTTAGGGTTAGGGTTAGGAATAAGGTGAGCTGTCTGGTTAAGGTTAGGGTTAGGAATAAGGTTAGCTGTCTGGTTAAGGTTAGGTTATATCAGGGTTAGCTGTCTGGTTAAGGTTAGGGTTAGGTTAGGGTTAGGGTTAGGAATAAGGTGAGCTGTCTGGTTAAGGTTAGGGTTAGGTTAGGGGTTAGCTGTCTGGTTAAGGTTAGGGTTAGGTTAGGGTTAGGGTTAGGAATAAGGTGAGCTGTCTGGTTAGGGTTAGGTTAGGAATAAGGTTAGCTGTCTAGTTATTAGGGTTAAGGGTTAAATAAGGTGAGCTCTCTGGTTAAGGTTAGGGTTAGGTTAGGGTTAGGAATAAGGTGAGCTGTCTGGTTAAGGTTAGGGTTAGGGTTGCTGTCTGGTTTAAGAGTTAGGGTTAGGAATAAGGTTAGCTGTCTGGTTAAGGTTAGGGTTATATAAGGTGTTAGCTGTCTGGTTAAGGTTAGGTTAGGTTAGGTTAGGTTAGGAATAAGGTGAGCTGTCTGGTTACGGTTAGGGTTAGGAATAAGGTTAGCTGTCTGGTTAAGGTTAGGGTTAGGTTAGGGTTAGGGTTAGGAATAAGGTGAGCTGTCTGGTTAAGGTTAGGGTTAGGTTAGGGTTAGGTTAGGGTTAGCTGTCTGGTTAAGGTTAGGGTTAGGTTAGGGTTAGGGTTAGGAATAAGGTGAGCTGTCTGGTTAGGGTTAGGGTTAGGAATAAGGTTAGCTGTCTAGTTAAGGTTAGGGTTAGGTTAGGGTTAGGAATAAGGTGAGCTGTCTGGTTAAGGTTAGGGTTAGGAATAAGGTTAGCTGTCTGGTTAAGGTTAGGGTTAGGTTAGGGTTAGGAATAAGGTGAGCTGTCTGGTTAAGGTTAGGGTTAGGAATAAGGTTAGCTGTCTGGTTAAGGTAAGGGTTAGGGTTAGGGTTAGGAATAAGGTGAGCTGTCAGGTTAGGGTTAGGGTTAGGTTAAGGTTAGGGTTAGGTTAGGGTTAGGAATAAGGTTAGCTCTCTGGTTAAGGTTAGGGTTAGGTTAGGGTTAGGAATAAGGTTAGTTGTCTGGTTAAGGTTAGGGTTAGGTTAGGGTTAGGAATAAGGTGAGCTGTCTGGTTAAGGTTAGGGTTAGGTTAGGGTTAGGAATAAGGTGAGCTGTCTGGTTAAGGTTAGGGTTAGGTTAGGGTTAGCTGTCTGGTTAAGGTTAGGGTTAGGTTAGGGTTAGGGTTAGGAATAAGGTGAGCTGTCTGGTTAAGGTTAGGGTTAGGAATAAGGTTAGCTGTCTGGTTAAGGTTAGGGTTATATCAGGGTTAGCTGTCTGGTTAAGGTTAGGGTTAGGTTAGGGTTAGGGTTAGGAATAAGGTGAGCTGTCTGGTTAAGGTTAGGGTTAGGTTAGGGTTAGCTGTCTGGTTAAGGTTAGGGTTAGGTTAGGGTTAGGGTTAGGAATAAGGTGAGCTGTCTGGTTAGGGTTAGGGTTAGGAATAAGGTTAGCTGTCTAGTTAAGGTTAGGGTTAGGTTAGGGTTAGGAATAAGGTGAGCTCTCTGGTTAAGGTTAGGGTTAGGTTAGGGTTAGGAATAAGGTTAGCTGTCTGGTTAAGGTTAGGGTTAGGAATAAGGTGTGCTGTCTGGTTAAGGTTAGGGTTAGGAATAAGGTTAGCTGTCTGGTTAAGGTTAGGGTTATATCAGGGTTAGCTGTCTGGTTAAGGTTAGGTTAGGTTAGGGTTAGGGTTAGGAATAAGGTGAGCTGTCTGGTTAAGGTTAGGGTTAGGTTAGGTTAGGTTAGGGTTAGCTGTCTGGTTAATTAGGGTTAGGTTAGGGTTAGGGTTAGGAATAAGGTGAGCTGTCTGGTTAGGGTTAGGGTTAGGAATAAGGTTAGCTGTCTAGTTAAGGTTAGGGTTAGGTTAGGGTTAGGAATAAGGTGAGCTGTCTGGTTAAGGTTAGGGTTAGGGGTTAGCTGTCTGGTTAAGGTTAGGGTTAGGTTAGGGTTAGGAATAAGGTGAGCTGTCTGGTTAAGGTTAGGGTTAGGAATAAGGTTAGCTGTCTGGTTAAGGTTAGGGTTAGGTTAATTAGGGGTTAGCTGTCTGGTTAAGGTTAGGGTTATATAAGGTTAGCTGTCTGGTTAAGGTTAGGGTTAGGTTAGGGTTAGGGTTAGGAATAAGGTGAGCTGTCTGGTTAAGGTTAGGGTTAGGTTAGGGTTAGGTTAGGGTTAGCTGTCTGGTTAAGGTTAGGGTTAGGTTAGCTGTCTGGTTAGGGTTAGGGTTAGGAATAAGGTGCTGCTGTCTGGTTAGGGTTAGGTTAGGTTAGGAATAAGGTTGTCTGGTTAGGTTAGTTAGGAATAAGGTTAGCTGTCTGTTAAGGTTAGGGTTAGGGGGTTAGGAATAAGGTGAGCTGTCTGGTTAAGGTTAGGGTTAGGAATAAGGTTAGCTGTCTGGTTAAGGTAAGGGTTAGGTTAGGGTTAGGGTTAGGTTAGGGTTAGGAATAAGGTGAGCTGTCTGGTTAAGGTTAGGGTTAGGAATAAGGTTAGCTGTCTGGTTAAGGTTAGGGTTAGGTTAGGGTTAGGGTTAGGAATAAGGTGAGCTGTCTGGTTACGGTTAGGGTTAGGAATAAGGTTAGCTGTCTGGTTAAGGTTAGGGTTAGGTTAGGGTTAGGAATAAGGTGAGCTGTCTGGTTAATAATAATAATATGCCATTTAGCAGACGCTTTTATCCAAAGCGACTTACAGTCATGTGTGCATACATTCTACGTATGGGTGGTCCCGGGAATCGAACCCACTACCCTGGCGTTACAAGTGCCATGCTCTACCAACTGAGCTACAGAACCGCTAGGTTAGGGTTAGGTTAGGGTTAGGGTTAGGAATAAGGTGAGCTGTCTGGTTAAGGTTAGGGTTAGGTTAAGTTTAGGGTTAGGGTTAGGAATAAGGTGAGCTGTCTGGTTAGGCTTAGGTCAGGGTTAGGAATAAGGTGAGCTGTCTGGTTAAGGTTAGGGTTAGGAATAAGGTGAGCTGTCTGGTTAAGGTTATGGTTAGGTTAGGGTTAGGGTTAGAAATAAGGCTAGCTGTCTGGTTAAGGTTAGGGTTAGGTTAGGGTTAGGAATAAGGTGAGCTGTCTGGTTAGGGTTATGTCAGGGTTAGTGTTAGGAATAAGGTTAGCTGTCTGGTTAAGGTTAGGGTTATATCAGGGTTAGTGTTAGGAATAAGGTTAGCTGTCTGGTTAAGGTTAGGGTTAGGTTAGGGTTAGGAATAAGGTGAGCTCTCTGGTTAAGGTTATGGTTAGGTTAGGGTTATGTCAGGGTTAGTGTTAGGAATAAGGTTAGCTGTCTAGTTAAGGTTAGGGTTAGGTTAAGTTTAGGGTTAGGGTTAGGAATAAGGTGAGCTGTCTGGTTAAGGTTAGGGTTAGGAATAAGGTTAGCTGTCTGGTTAAGGTTAGGGTTAGGTTAGGGTTAGGGTTAGGAATAAGGTGAGCTGTCTGGTTACGGTTAGGGTTAGGAATAAGGCTAGCTGTCTAGTTAAGGTTAGGGTTAGGTTAGGGTTAGGAATAAGGTGAGCTCTCTGGTTAAGGTTAGGGTTCGGAATAAGGTTAGTTGTCTGGTTAAGGTTAGGGTTAGGTTAGGGTTAGGAATAAGGTGAGCTGTCTGGTTAAGGTTAGGGTTAGGAATAAGGTTAGCTGTCTGGTTAAGGTTAGGGTTAGGAATAAAGTTAGCTGTCTGGTTAAGGTTAGGGTTAGGTTTAAAATCAGACTTTAGGAAGATAAATTTAAGAAATGGGGGTTGCAGGCATCAAAATCGTCTTCATCACATCATCATCTTCATCATAACCTCATCATCCCTTCATCATCATCATTCCCAGTAGTTCAGTCAGGGTTCCTCTCATCAACATCCTCATCATAGTTCCCAGTAGTTCAGTCAGGATTCCTCTCATCATCATCATCATCATCCTCATCATAGTTCCCAGTAGTTCAGTCAGGATTCCTGTCATCATCATCCTCATCATAGTTCCC
>NW_025752694.1:0-12073 GCF_021184085.1 Oncorhynchus gorbuscha
CACACTGGACTACTGTCACCAGCATCGATTCCCTGACTGTTATAACCCTCACACTGGACTACTGGACTACTGTCATACCCCCCCTGGACTACTGACCTGGACCCTGGACTGGACTGACATACCCCCCCTGGACCTGACCCCTCACTGGACTGGACTGCTGACATGACCCCCACGCTGGACTACTGACCATAGCCCCCTGATGTGGCCCCTGGACTGCTGGACTATGACCCCCACTGGACTGCTGACATAGCCCCTCACTGGACTGGACTACCCCTGGACTACTGAACCCCCCCTGGACTACTGGAACCCTGGACTGCTGACAACCCCTCACTGGACTGAGCCATTTTCCCCTGACACTGACATGACCCCTCATGGACTGGACCCCTGCTGACCTTGACCCCTCCCTGGACTAACCCCTGGACTATGACAACCCCTCACACTGGACTACTGGACCCCTGGACTGGCCCTCCCCTGGACTACTGACCATGACCCCTCACACTGGACTACTGACATAACCCCTGGACTGGACTGCTGACACCAACCCCTCACACTGGACTGCTGATGGACTACTGGCCCCCCTGGACTGGACTACTGACATAACCCCTGGACTGACTGGACTGCAGACATCCCCTGGACTGCTGTTGACCCCTCCGCTGGACTGACATCAACCCCTGGACTACTGACAACCCCTCACTGGACTACTGACGCAGCCCCTGGACTGCTGACATAGCCCCTCACTGGACTGCTGACATAACCCCTGGACTACTGACATGGCCCCCTGGACTACTGGACCCCTACTGACCTGTCATGACCCCTCCTGGACTACTGACATGCCCTGGACTGACTGACCCTCTGGAGCCCCTGGACTACTGACATAACCCCTCCACTGGACTACTGACGCAACCCCTCACCCTGGACTACTGACATAACCCCTCACACTGGACTACTGTTATGGCCCCCCTGGACCCCTGATATAACCCCCCTGGACTGCTTAACCCCTGGACTACTGACAACCCCTCCACTGGACTATGGCCCTGACTACTGAGCCCTCCACTGGACTACTGACTACTGACAACCCCTCCCTGGACTACTGACATAACCCCTGGACCCCCTGGACACCTGGACTACTGGACTGCTGACCATAACCCCTCACACTGGACTACTGACATACCCCCCTGGACTACTGACATGACCCCTCCCTGGACTACTGACATAACCCCTCCCTGGACTACTGATGCCAACCCCCCCTGGACTACTGCCTTAACCCCTGGACTACTGATACATTCAACCCTGCATAACTCCCTGGACTACTGACAACCCCCCTGGACTGACTGCCCCTCCCCCTGGACTACTGACGCAGCCCACTGGACCCTCAGCCCCTGGACTACTGACATAAGCCCCTCACTGGACTGGACTGACTGGCCAACCCCTGGACTACTGTTATAACCCCTCACCCTGGACTACTGACTCAAGCCCCTGGACTACTGGACTGACGCAAGCCCTCCACTGGACTGCTGACATAACCCTGGACTGCTGACATAGCCCCTGGACTGACTGCCCCCTGGACTGCTGACGCCAACCCCCCTCTGACTGGCCCTGGACTGCTGACATACCCCTCCCTGGACTGGACTGGACTATAGCCCCTCCCCTGGACTGCTGATAAACCCCTCACATGGACCCCTGGACTGCTGATGCCCCTCCCTGGACTGCTGACATAACCCTCACACTGGACTACTGAGGCAACCCTCACGCTGGACTGCTGACAAATAACCCCTCCCACTGGACTGCTGACGGCCCCTCCCCTGGACTACTGACATAGCCCCTGGACTCTGCCCCTGTGGACTGCCCCTCACTGGACTACTGGACTGCTGATGCCCTTCCCCTGGACTACTGACATAACCCCCCCTGGACTACTGACCAACCCCTGGACTACTGACATAACCCCTCACACTGGACTGCTGACATAACCCCTGGACTGCTGACATAACCCCTCCCCTGGACTACTGTTATAACCCCTCCCTGGACTACTGTCATGACCCCTCACTGGACTACTGACATAGCCCCTGGACTACTGACCTGACCCCTGGACTACTGACTAACCCCTCACACTGGACTACTGACATGACCCCTCCCTGGACTACTGACCCTGGACTCATGACCCCTCCTGGACTGGACTACTGGACCTGCAGCCCCTCCCCTGGACTGCTGACAGCCCCTGGACCCCTCCACTGGACTGCTGCACACCCCTGGACTACTGACATACCCCTCACTGGACTACTGACAAGCCCCTGGACTCCCCTGGACCATAGCCCCTCACCTGGACTACTGACAGCCCTGGACTGCTGACAACCCCTCACACTGGACTACTGTTATAACCCCCCTGGACTACTGACATGGCCCCTCACTGGACTACTGACATAACCCCTGGACTACTGACCATAACCCCTCACACTGGACTACTTTATACCCCTCCCTGGACTACTGTTATGGCCCTGGACTACTGTTATAGCCCCTGGACGACTGGACTTGATGCAACCCTCACTGGACTGGACTGCCCCTCATAACCCCTCCCTGGACTACTGATTTAACCCCTGGACTGGACTACTGTTAGCCCCTCCCACTGGACTGCTGACTTTCATGACCCCTCACTGGACTGCGTAATGGCCCCCCCTGGACTACTCTTAACCCCTCACACTGGACTACTGTTATAACCCCCTGGACTACTGTAACCCCTCACTGGACTGGACTACTGGTGTCCCCTGGACCACTGGCCCCTCACACTGGACTCCTGGCCCTGGACTACTGTTATGACCCCCTGGACTACTGACCAGACCCCTCAAACTGGACTACTGACATAACCCCTCCACTGGACTACTGACATAACCCCCCCACTGGACTACTGACATAACCCCTCACACTGGACTACTGTATGCCCCTGGACCACGCCCCTGGACTACTGATTATGACCCCCCTGGACTACTGTTATAACCCCTCACTGGACTACTGACTATAACCCCTCCACTGGACTTGTTATAGCCCCTGGACTACTGACCCCTCTGGACACTGGACTACTGACATAGCCCCCTCACTGGACTACTGGACCCCTGGACTGGACTACTGACATAACCCCTCACACTGGACTACTGACATAACCCCTCCACTGGACTACTGACCACTAACCCCTCACACTGGACTACTGACATGCAACCCCCCTGACTCACTGGACTACTGTTAACCCCTCACTGGACTACTGTTAACCCTGGACTACTCCCTCACTGGACTGTTATAACCCCTCACACTGGACGCAACCCCTCACTGGACTACTGACATAACCCCTCCACTGGACTACTGACATGCCCCTCCCTGGACTGCTGACATAGCCCTCACGCTGGACTGCTGAGCCCCCACTGGAACCCCTGGACTGCTGTTTCACTGGACTGACCCCTCACCCTGGACTGCTGACATGGCCCTGGACTACTGTCATAGACCCCTCCCTGGACTGTCTGACACCTGGACTACCCCCACTGGACTACTGTTAACCCTTCCCCTGGACTGGACTACTGGACTGGCCCCCTGGACTACTGTTATAGCCCCTCACACTGGACTACTGACATAGCCCCTCCACTGGACTACTGTTATAACCCCTCCCACTGGACTACTGTTATAAGCCCTCCTGGACTGCTGATATAACCCCTCACGCTGGACTGCTGTTATGGCCCTCACTGGACTGGACTGACCCCTGACCATGACCCCTCACACTGGACTACTGATAGCCCCCCCTGGACTGATGTTATAAGCCCCTCCACTGGACTACTGATGACCCCTCCCTGGACTGCTGACATAGCCCCTCCCACTGGACTGCTGACATGACCCCTGGACTGCTGACCTGGACAATAGCCCCCTCACCCCTGGACTACTGACATAAGCCCCTCCCTGGACTACTGACATAACCCCTCACACTGGACTACTGACATAACCCCTGGACTGCTGACGCAAGCCCCTCCTGGACTACTGACATACCCCTGGACCTGTTATAACCCCTGGACTACTGTTATAAGCCCTCACACTGGACTACTGACTGCATACCCCTCACACTGGACTGCTGCCCTCCCCTGGACTGCTGATATACCCCTCCCCTGGACTGCTGTTAGCCCCCTGGACTGCTGACCATACCCCTCCCCTGGACTACTGTTATGCCCCTCACTGGACTGCTGATGGACTGCTAACCCCTCACACTGGACTGTTATAACCCCCCTGGACTACTGACATACCCCTCCACTGGACTGCTGTTATGGCCCCTCCCTGGACTACTGACATGACCCCTCACGCTGGACTACTGATGACACTGGACCCCTCCCTGGACTGCTGTTATGGCCCTGGAGCCCCCACTGGACTACATGACCCCTCACGCTGGACTGCTGTTTATACCCCTCCCTGGACTGCTGTTATGGCCCCTGGACTGGACTGCTTTATAGCCCCCTCCCCACTGGACTGCTGTCATGACCCCTCCCTGGACTGCTGTTATAGCCCCTCACACTGGACTGCTGACCATAAACCCCTCACACTGGACTACTGACACCCTCCCTGGACTACTGTTATAGCCCTGGAACCCCTCACTGGACTACTGACACCCACCCCTGGACTGCTGACATGACCCCTCCACTGGACTGCTGTCATAACCCCCTGGACTACTGATGACCCCTCACTGGACTGTAACCTCACACTGGACTGCCAAACCCCTGGACTGCTGGATGCCAGCCCCTGGACTGCTGTCATGACCCCCCTGGACTGCTGCCATAGCCCCCCTGACCCCTCACACCCCTGGACTGTGACCCCTCACTGGACTACTGCTGTCATGACCCCTCCACTGGACTACTGCCATAACCCCTCACTGGACTACTGACGCAACCCTTCCCTGGACTGCTGACTGGACACTGGACTGACTGTTATGACCCCTCCCGCTGGACTGCTGCCATGACCCCCCTGGACTGCTGACATAACCCCTGGACTGGACTGACATAGCCCCTCCCTGGACTACTGATGACCCTTCCCCTGGACTACTGTTATGACCCCCACTGGACTACTGACCAGCCCACTGGACTACTGATATAACCCCTGGACTGGACTACTGACAACCCCTGGAACCCCTCCCCTGGACTGCTGACGCAACCCTGGACTGCTGACCCCTGGACTACTGGACCCACTGGACTACTGACATAACCCCCCTGGACTACTGACATAACCCCTCCCACTGGACTACTGACATAACCCCTCACACTGGACTACTGACATAACCCCTCACACTGGACTACTGACATGCAACCCACTGGACTACTGACCAGCCCCTCCACTGGACTGACCCTCACACTGGACTACTGTCATGACCCCCTGGACTACTGACATCCCATGGCCCTGGACTGCTGTTATGGCCCCTCCGCTGGACTGCTGTTATAACCCCTCACGCTGGACTGCTGATGACCCCTCCCTGGACTGCTGTTATGACCCCCCTGGACTGCTGACATGACCCCCACTGGACTGCTGTTATAGCCCCCTGGACTGCTGACATAGCCCCTCCCCTGGACTGCTGTTAACCCCTGGACACTGGACTGCTGACTAGCCCCTCACACTGGACTGCCCTGGCCCCTGGACTGCTGTTATGGCCCTGGACTGCTGTTATGACCCCTCACACTGGACTGCTGTTATAAGCCCCCTGGACTGCTGACATAAGCCCCTCACTGGACTGCTGTATGACCCTGGCCCTGGACTGCCACCCCCTGGACTGCTGTCATGCCCCTGGACTGGACTGCTGTTATGACCCCTCACTGGACTGGACTACTGTTGCCCCTGGACTACCCTGGACTACTGTTGGACTGATAGCCCTGGACTGCTGTCATGACCCCCCTGGACTGCTGATTATGGCCCTGGACTGCTGAACCCCTCACTGGACTACTGTTATAACCCCTGGACCTCACCCCTCCCTGGACTACTGTTATACCCCCACTGGACTACTGACCCCTCACCCTGGACTGCTGTTATAACCCCTCCCTGGACTACCCTGGACTGCTTTATAACCCCCTGGACTACTGTATAACCCCTCACGCTGGACTACTGACATGGACCCCTGGACTACTGGACTCACTGGACTGCTGACCCTCACACTGGACTACGCAACCCCCATGGACTGCTGAGCCCCTCCCTGGACTGCTGATGTAACCCCCCTGGACTGCTGATGCAACCCCTCACTGGACTGCTGTTATGGCCCCCACTGGACTGCTGTGACATAGCCCCCTCACGCTGGACTGCTGCATGACCCTCACGTAACCCCTGGACTGCTGACAACCCTGGACTGCTGGACCCTGCTGTTAACCCTGGACCCTTCACTGGACTACTGACATGACCCCTGGACACTGGACTGGACTGCTGACATACCCCCACTGGACTGCTGACCTCCCTGGACTGCTGACCATGACCCCCACTGGACTGCTACCCCCTGGACTACTGACATGACCCCTCACCTGGACTACCTGACCCCTCCCCTGGACTACTGTCAACCCCTCACTGGACTGCTGTCCATGACCCCTCACATGGACTGCTGCCCTCCCCACTGGACTGCTGTCATACCCCTCACACTGGACTGCTGACATGACCCTCCCTGGACTACTGTCATGACCCCTCACGCTGGACTCACCCCTGGACTACATGACCCTGCTGGACTACTGACAACCCCTCACACTGGACTGCTGTTATAACCCCTCCCTGGACTACTGACATGACCCCTCACACTGGACTACTGATAACCCTGGACCTATGGACTGCTGACATGACCCCTCACACTGGACTGCTGTTTAACCCCTGGACCCTGGACTCACTGGATGGACTACTGAACCCCTCACACTGGACTGCTGACTATGACCCCTCACGCTGGACCTGATGGCCCCCCTGGACTGCTGACATAAGCCCCTCACGCTGGACTGCTGATGCCCCTCAACCCCTGGACTACTGTTATGCCCCTCACGCTGGACTGCTGTTATAACCCTGGACTGCTGTTATAAGCCCCTCACACTGGACTACTGTTATAGCCCCTCACTGGACTACTGACTGACCCCCCCTGGACTACTGATATAACCCCTCACACTGGACTGCTGTTGCAACCCCTCACTGGACTGGACTAGCCCTGGACTACTGTCACTGGACCCTCACCCCCTGGACTACTGACATAACCCCTCACACTGGACTGCCCCTCACTGGACTGCTGACGCAACCCCTCACACTGGACTACTGAGCCCTGGACTCACATAACCCCTCACACTGGACTACTGACATAACCCCTCACTGGACTGCTGACATAACCCCTCACACTGGACTACTGACATGACCCCTCCCTGGACTGCTGATGAGCCCCTCCACTGGACTACTGTTATAGCCCCTCCACTGGACTGCCCATGCCCCTCACGCTGGACTACTGTTATAGCCCCTCCCCTGGACTACTGACCATAACCCCCCTGGACTACTGACATAGCCCTCACACTGGACTACTGACATGACCCCTCACACTGGACTACTGACCCTGGACCCCTCACACTGGACTACTGACCATGACCCCTCCCCCCTCACCCTCCCTGGACTACTGACGCAACCCCTCACACTGGACTACTGTTATGGACTACTGACATACCCCCCTGGACTACTGACATGACCCCTCCCTGGACTGGACTAAGCCCCTGACTATGACCCCTCCACTGGACTACTGACATGACCCCTCCACTGGACTACTGACTACCCCTCCCTGGACTGCTGTCATGAGCCCCTGGACTACTGGACTCACTGGACTACTGACCCCTCCCTGGACTACTGTTATAACCCCTCACACTGGACTACTGACATAACCCTCCCTGGACTACTGACATAACCCCTGGACTGGACTACTGACATAACCCCTCCCTGGACTACTGACATAACCCCTCCACTGGACTGACTGTTATAACCCCCCTGGACTACTGACTAACCCCTCACCCCTGGACTGGACTGCTGATGACCCCTCACGCTGGACTACTGATTATGACCCCCTGGACTGCTGAGCCCCTCCACTGGACTGCTGATAGCCCCCTCACGCTGGACTACTGATGGACCCCTCCCACTGGACTGCTGACATAGCCCCCCTGGACTGCCCGCCCTGGACTGCTGATGGCCCTGGACTGGACTGCTGATGGCCCTCCCTGGACTGCTGACATGACCCCCCCTGGACTACTGACTGGACTACCCCCACCCTGGACTGCTGTTATAAGCCCCTCCCTGGACTGCTGTTATGACCCCTGGACTGGACTGACTGATATCCTCCACTGGACTGCTGTGTGCCCTCCCTGGACTGCTGACCTAACCCCCGCTGGACTGCTGTTATAACCCCTGGACTGCTGCCAGCCCCTCACGCTGGCCCCTCCATACCCCTCCCTGGACTGCTGTTGAGCCCCCCCTGGACTACTGACTGCTGTTATAGCCCCCCTGGACTGCTGTTATAACCCCTGGACTACTGGACTACTGGCCCCCCCTGGACTACTGACATGACCCCTCCGCTGGACTGCTGACATAGCCCCTCCACTGGACTGCTGACCCCTCACCCTGGACTACTGACATGGCCCCTGGACTGCTGACTGCTAACCCCTCACACTGGACTACTGATTTATGACCCCTCACACTGGACTGCTGTTATAGCCCCTGGACTCACCCTGGACTGCTGTCATGGCCCCTCACACTGGACTGCTGTCGCAGCCCTCCTGGACTACTGATGGCCCTCCACTGGACTGCTGTTATGGCCCCTCACACTGGACTGCTGACATAGCCCCTCCCCTGGACTGCTGTTATAGCCCTGGACTGCTGATGTATAGCCCTCACGCTGGACTGCTGTTTCCCCTGCTGTTGCCCCTCACCCCTGGACTGCTGTTATGACCCCTCACTGGACTGCTGATATGACCCCTCACTGGACTGCTGTTATGGCCCCTCACTGGACTGCTGTTATGTAACCCCTCACTGGACTACTGTTATAACCCCTCACACTGGACTACTGATAGCCCCTCACTGGACCCTCATAGCCACTGGACTGCTGTTATGACCCCTCACGCTGGACTGCTGTTATGAGCCCCACACTGGACTACTGTCATGACCCCTCACGCTGGACTGCTGTTATGACCCCTCACCCCTGGACTACTGTCATGACCCCTCCACTGGACTGCTGACCATGGCCCCCTCCACTGGACTGCTGTTATAGCCCCTGGACTGCTGACATGACCCCTCACGCTGGACTGCTGTTATGACCCCCTGGACTGCTGTTATGGCCCCTCACACTGGACTGCTGACATGACCCCCCATGAGCCCCTCCTGGACTGCTGACATGACCCCTCACTGGACTGCTGACTGGACTGTCATACCCCTGACCCCTCCACTGGACTGGACTGTTATGGCCCCCCTGGACTACTGTTATAACCCCTCACACTGGACTGCTGTCATGCCCCTCACCACTGGACTGCTGTCATGACCCTCCTGGACTGCTGACATACCCCTCACACTGGACTGCTGTTATGACCCCTCCACTGGACTGCTGTCATGCCCCTCCACTGGACTGCTGTTATGCCCCCTGGACTGCTGGACTGCCCTTCCCTGGACTACTGCCCCTCACACTGGACTGCTGTTATGGCCCCCTGGACTGCTGTCATGACCCCTCACACTGGACTACTGTATGACCCCTCACTGGACTGCTGTATGACCCCTCCACTGGACTGCTGACCATACCCCTCACTACTGGACACTGGACTACTGATGGCCCCTCACACTGGACTGCTGATTGACCCCTCCACTGGACTACTGTTATGCCCCCTGGACTACTGACAGCCCCTGGACTACTGTCATATAACCCCTCCACTGGACTACTGTTATAGCCCCTCCCTGGACTGCCCTGGCCCCTGGACTGCTGATGTTATGGCCAACCCCTGGACTACTGTTCATGGCCCCTCCCACTGGACTGCTGACCCTGGACTAGCCCCTGGACTGGACTGAGCCCCCCTGGACACTGACTGCTGACCCCCTCCCACTGGACTACTGATTGCCCCTCCACTGGACTGTTATAACCCCTTCACCCTGGACTGCTGGACCCTCCCTGCTGGACTAGCCCCCCTGGACTGCTGACGCAACCCTTCACACTGGACTGCTGTTATAACCCCTCACACTGGACTACTGACATAGCCCCTCCACTGGACTACTGACCTAACCCCTGGACTGCTGACATAGCCCCTCCCTGGACTACTGTTATGACCCCTCACACTGGACTGCTGTTGACCCCTCACACTGGACTGCTGACATAGCCCCCCTGGACTACTGACATGACCCCCTGGACTGCTGTTATGCCCTCCACTGGACTACTGTTATAGCCCCTCACACTGGACTACTGTTATAACCCCTCCACTGGACTGCTGTTATAGCCCCCCTGGACTGCTGATATGCCCCTCACGCTGGACTGCTGTTATGGCCCCTCCCTGGACTGCTGTTTAACCCCTCACACTGGACTGCTGTTATGGCCCTGGACTGGACTGCTGTTATGAGCCCCTCCACTGGACTGCTGTTATGCCCCTCCCTGGACTGCTGTTGTATGCCCCTCCACTGGACTACTGTTATATGCCCCTCACGCTGGACTGCTGTTATGTTGCCCCCTTCATGGCCCCTGGACTACTGTCATGACCCTTCACTGGACTGCTGTCATGACCCCCCTGGACTGCTGTCATGACCCTTCACACTGGACTGCTGTCATGACCCTTCACACTGGACTACTGTCATGACCCCTCACACTGGACTGCTGACTATGCCCCTCCACTGGACTGCCCTGGTTGCTGATGCCCCTCCTGGACTGCTGGACTACTGACTGCCCCTTATGGCCCCTCACGCTGGACTGCTGTTATGGCCCCTCACACTGGACTGCTGTTATGACCCCTCACACTGGACTGCTGTTATAACCCTCCACTGGACTACTGTTATAACCCCTCACTGGACTACTGTTATAGCCCCTCCACTGGACTGCTGTTATGACCCTCCGCTGGACTGCTGTTATGGCCCCTCACACTGGACTACTGTGCAACCCTTCACTGGTTATAACCCCTCCGCTGGACTGCTGTTATTACCCCTCCTGGACTGCTGTTCATGCCCTCCACTGGACTGCTGTCATGCCCTCACTGGACTACTGCTGTGCCCTTCACACTGCTGTTATGACCCCTCCTGGACTGCTGACATGACCCCTCACTGGACTACTGTTATAGCCCCTCACTGGACCCCAGCCCTCACTGGACTGCTGTTAGCCCCTCAGCCTCACACTGGACTGCTGACCTGTTATGACCCCTCACACTGGACTGCCCTTCCCTGGACTACTGATACCCCCCTGGACTACTGTCATGACCCCCTCCTGTGCCCCTCCACACTGGACTGCTGTTACCCCTCCACTGGACTACTGTCACCCTTCACACTGGACTACTGTCATGACCCCTCACTGGACTGCTGTCATGGCCCTCACACTGGACATCATAGCCCCTCACACTGGACTACTGTCATGACCCCTTCCCTGGACTACTGTCATGACCCCTCACACTGGACTGCTGTCATGACCCTTCCACTGGACTACTGTCATGACCCCCCTGGACTGTTGACCCTCACGCTGGACTACTGACATGACCCCTCCACTGGACTGCTGACGCATAGCCCCTGGACTACTGACTACCCCTGGACTACTGTTATAACCCCCACTGGACTACTGTTATAGCCCTCTCCCCTGGACTACTGACATAGCCCCTGGACCCCACCCCTGGACTACTGATATAGCCCCTGGACTACTGTTATAGCCCTGGACTACTGTTATAACCCCCCTGGACTACTGTTATAACCCCTGGACTACTGACAGACCCCTCACACTGGACTACTGACATACCCCCTGGACTACTGGACTTCCTCCACTGGACTACTGACCATGGCCCCTGGACTGCTGTTGGTGGACCCTAGCCACTGGACTACTGACCATGGCCCCTGGACTGCTGACCCATAG
>NW_025752695.1:0-12069 GCF_021184085.1 Oncorhynchus gorbuscha
GCATCTGTAAACCAACATCATCAGCATTCGGTCAGGCTTTGCCAGGGGGTTATTGCAATTCTCCAACCATGTCTAACATCTGTTTGATTTAGGAAGAGTACCATCTCTTCACACACAAGACACACTGGTAAAGGTCAACTGAAGGCAATGATGGTCGAGCTTGAGAGAGCAGAGGAAAACAGATAACGCACAATGCACCGTAACCAGGGCTGGGGTTCCATTTTAATAATTCAGCCAATTCAGGAAGTGAAATTCACACTTCAATTCCAATTTTGATCAATGCTTCTCTATGAGAGTTTTTTGTTTTGTTTGTTGACGGGATTAAAATTGGGATTTCGATCCTAGCCCTGACCGTAACCAAATCAAACGTATATCTCCTTGTTCCGTTCAAAGTGATCCTGTCTTAACACAGATGACGAGAGGCTCAGTTGTGCTGCTATACGTATTTCAAAATGAGTCTTCAGTACACTTTGAAATGACCTACATAAAATATGCTGGAATTTTCTTTGCCACACAAAAAGCTATCTATTATTCATAGATCATGCCTCATCTTAAACTGTATAATAATAATAATAATGTGTGTGTGTGTGTAATAATGTGTGTAATGTGTGTGTGTGTGTGTGTGTGTGTGTGTGTGTGTGTGTGTGTGTGTGTGTGTGTGTGTGTGTGTGTGTGTGTGTGTGTGTGTGTGTGTGTGTGTGTGTGTGTGTGTGTGTAACAAGTGCACAATATCTAGAACAAAAAGTAAGTCTTGTCCTGTTTTAGGAATGTTTTCCATATCCATATGATACACCTGCTGTAAACACAATGGCTTCAATGGTTTCAAGTTCCTTGGATGTCCACATCACCAACAAACTATCACGTCCATGCACACCAAGACAGTCGTGAAGAGGGTTGTGAAGACAGGTGTGAAGAGGGCACGATAACACCTTTTCCCCTTCAGGAGACTGCAAAGATCTGCAAGGACTTGCAACATGGCTCATATAGAGAGGTTTGCTACAATATAATTAGTTGAAGTGATTATAGAATGGCAGTAACTATTGTCGATTGCAATTAAGGCAATGCTTGAAATACAGATATTTAAAACTTGGGCTCATCAAGTAATTCAAAATAGGCCAATCAAGGTCAGGAGTACAGAAGCCAGAAAACCAGGAGATTTTACAATAATTTCTCATTTCAGACATCTCTTGAAGACTATAAATTCAAATTTCTTACTTTTCCTATTTAATAAAATATTTAATAAAAAATATACATATGATGGAAATGTGTGTTCTGTCTTCCAACCCCTCCGATATACACATATACAGTACACACTGTACTGGTGCTTCTGATATACAGCCAAGTTACCATTACACTGTACTGGTGCTTCTGATATACAGCCAGTTACCATTACACTGTACTGGTGCTTCTGATATACAGCCAAGTTACCATTACACTGTACTGGTACCTCTGGTACCTCTCATAAATAGCCAAGTTACCATTACTCTGTACTGGTGCTTCTGATATACAGCCAAGTTACCATTACACTGTACTGGTACCTCTGGTACTCATAAATAGCTGCTACCATTACTCTGTACTGGTACCTCTAATATATAGCCAAGTTACCATTACACTGTACTGGTACCTCTGGTACCTCTGATATATAGCCAAATTACCATTACACTGTACTGGTACCTCTAATATATAGCCAAGTTACCATTACACTGTACTGGTACCTCTGATATATAGCCAAGTTACCATTACACTGTACTGGTACCTCTCATAAATAGCCATATTACCATTACACTGTACTGGTACCTCTGGTACCTCTCATAAATAGCCAAGTTACCATTACTCTGTACTGGTACCTCTGATATATAGCCAAGTTACCATTACACTGTACTGGTACGTCTAATATATAGCCAAGTTACCATTACACTGTACTGGTACCTCTGGTACCTCTCATATATAGCCAAGTTACCATTACACTGTACTGGTACCTCTCATATATAGCCAAGTTACCATTACACTGTACTGGTACCTCTAATATATAGCCAAGTTACCATTACACTGTACTGGTACCTCTGGTACCTCTCATATGTAGCCAAGTTACCATTACACTGTACTGGTACCTCTGGTACCTCTCATATATAGCCCAGTTACCATTACACTGTACTGGTACCTCTAATATATAGCCAAGTTACCATTACACTGTACTGGTACCTCTGGTACCTCTAGCCAAGTTACCATTACACTTTACTGGTACCTCTCATATATAGCCAAGTTACCATTACTCTGTACTGGTACCTCTGGTACCTCTCATATATAGCCAAGTTACCATTACACTGTACTGGTACCTCTCATATATAGCCAAGTTACCATTACTCTGTACTGGTACCTCTGGTACCTCTCATAAATAGCCAAGTTACCATTACTCTGTACTGGTACCTCTCAAGACTAGTCATTCAACTGAGACTGCTCTTCTCTGTATCACAGAGGCGCTCCTCACTGCTAAAGCTAACTCTCTCTCCTCTGCTCTCATCCTTCTAGACCTATCGGCTGCCTTCGATACTGTGAACCATCAGATCCTCCTCTCCACCCTCTCCGAGTTGGGCATCTCCGGCGCGGCCCACGCTTGGATTGCGTCCTACCTGACAGGTCGCTCCTACCAGGTGGCGTGGCGAGAATCTGTCTCCTCACCACGCGCTCTCACCACTGGTGTCCCCCAGGGCTCTGTTCTAGGCCCTCTCCTATTCTCGCTATACACCAAGTCACTTGGCTCTGTCATAACCTCACATGGTCTCTCCTATCATTGCTATGCAGACGACACACAATTAATCTTCTCCTTTCCCCTTCTGATGACCAGGTGGCGAATCGCATCTCTGCATGTCTGGCAGACATATCAGTGTGGATGACGGATCACCACCTCAAGCTGAACCTCGGCAAGACGGAGCTGCTCTTCCTCCCGGGGAAGGACTGCCCGTTCCATGATCTCGCCAACACGCTTGACAACTCCATTGTGTCCTCCTCCCAGAGCGCTAAGAACCTTGGCGTGATCCTGGACAACACCCTGTCGTTCTCAACTAACATCAAGGCGGTGGCCCGTTCCTGTAGGTTCATGCTCTACAACATCCGCAGAGTACGACCCTGCCTCACACAGGAAGCGGCGCAGGTCCTAATCCAGGCACTTGTCATCTCCCGTCTGGATTACTGCAACTCGCTGTTGGCTGGGCTCCCTGCCTGTGCCATTAAACCCCTACAACTCATCCAGAACGCCGCAGCCCGTCTGGTGTTCAACCTTCCCAAGTTCTCTCACGTCACCCCGCTCCTCCGCTCTCTCCACTGGCTTCCAGTTGAAGCTCGCATCCGCTACAAGACCGTGGTGCTTGCCTACGGAGCTGTGAGGGAACGGCACCTCAGTACCTCCAGGCTCTGATCAGGCCCTACACCCAAACAAGGGCACTGCGTTCATCCACCTCTGGCCTGCTCGCCTCCCTACCACTGAGGAAGTACAGTTCCCGCTCAGCCCAGTCAAAACTGTTCGCTGCTCTGGCCCCCCAATGGTGGAACAAACTCCCTCACGACGCCAGGACAGCGGAGTCAATCACCACCTTCCGGAGACACCTGAAACCCCACCTCTTTAAGGAATACCTAGGATAGGATAAGTAATCCTTCTCACCCCCCCCCCTTTAAGATTTAGATGCACTATTGTAAAGTGACTGTTCTACTGGATGTCATAAGGTGAATGCACCAATTTGTAAGTCGCTCTGGATAAGAGCGTAAGCTAAATGACTTAAA
The DNA here is from genome assembly GCF_021184085.1 of Oncorhynchus gorbuscha. Lineage (NCBI taxonomy): Eukaryota > Metazoa > Chordata > Actinopteri > Salmoniformes > Salmonidae > Oncorhynchus > Oncorhynchus gorbuscha. Next base: position 3,778 of record NW_025752695.1, read on the forward strand.
TTTTAGTGTTAAATGTTAAATAAATAGCCAAGGTACCATTACACTGTACTGGTACCTCTAATATATAGCCAAGTTACCATTACACTGTACTGGTACCTCTGGTACCTCTCATATATAGCCAAGTTACCATTACACTGTACTGGTACCTCTAATTTATAGCCAAGTTACCATTACACTGTACTGGTACCTCTAATATATAGCCAAGTTACCATTACACTGTACTGGTACCTCTGGTACCTCTCATAAATAGCCAAGTTACCATTACTCTGTACTGGTACCTCTAATATATAGCCAAGTTACCATTACACTGTACTGGTACCTCTAATATATAGCCAAGTTACCATTATTCTGTACTGGTACCTCTCATAAATAGCCAAGTTACCATTACACTGTACTGGTACCTCTAATATATAGCCAAGTTACCATTACACTGTACTGGTACCTCTGGTACCTCTCATATATAGCCAAGTTACCATTACACTGTACTGGTACCTCTAATTTATAGCCAAGTTACCATTACACTGTACTGGTACCTCTAATATATAGCCAAGTTACCATTACACTGTACTGGTACCTCTGGTACCTCTCATAAATAGCCAAGTTACCATTACTCTGTACTGGTACCTCTAATATATAGCCAAGTTACCATTACACTGTACTGGTACCTCTAATATATAGCCAAGTTACCATTATTCTGTACTGGTACCTCTCATAAATAGCCAAGTTACCATTACACTGTACTGGTACCTCTAATATATAGCCAAGTTACCATTACACTGTACTGGTACCTCTCATATATAGCCAAGTTACCATTACACTGTACCGGTACCTCTGGTACCTCTCATAAATAGCCAAGTTACCATTACACTGTACTGGTACCTCTGGTACCTCTCATATATAGCCAAGTTACCATTACTCATTGTCTATTCATGATTACTTTACTTTAACATGGTAATACTTGTCTATTGTTTAGCTATTTCTTTTCTCTCTATATTGTTGGGAAGGGTCCAGAAGTAAGCATTTCACTGTTAGTCAACACCTGTTGTTTACGAAACATGTGACAAATACAATTTGATTTGACAAACAAACACACAGTTTGGTCATTCCTCTGAGGTGTCCCTCTCAGCGGGTGTTCCTAGCAGGGTTGTGTTCAGCATCACAGGGAAGTGTCTCTCTCTCCCTCCCTTCCTCTCTCTTTCTCCCTCCCTTCTCTCTCTTTCTCTCTTTCTCTCCCCTCTCTCTCTAGGGGTGCTCTGCTATCATACATCCCCTGCTCTGCTTGGCTTTGTTCTGCCTGTTGTAAAACACACTGTGATCTGCTGCCTACTTTGATGACAGAGAAAGAGGAGAGGAGAGCGAGAGGAGAGACTGAGAGTAGAAAGAGAAGAGAGAGAGAGAGAGGGGAATGAGGAGAGGTTGTCCTGTCCATGCTGCTGAGGCATAAATGTGTGGCTCTAAGATAAAACGGGTAGCTAGGCCCAGAAGACATCCCTCAGCTTTCACCATCTGGGAAGTATTGTTGTTTTACTGTAGTTAAGGTTCCAAGGTTCCAAGGTTCCAAGGTATTAAAGAAAGACCTGTTTTTGAAATGCTCCCCTCTGAACAATAAACGACATGCATGACCAGAATGTATGATAGTGTACCATCAGAGAGAGAGAGAGAGAGAGAGAGAGAGAGAGAGAGAGAGAGAGAGAGAGAGAGAGAGAGAGAGAGAGAGAGAGAGAGAGAGAGAGAGAGAGAGAGAACCACATCGAAACAAACTGAATTCAAACCATGGAGCAATGCTGCCCCCTACCTGTGCTATCTGGGCGCTCTTCTAAATACACAGTGCATCAATTTCATATTTCCTTCACAAACAGTATAGCCTAATCAACCCCTAAACTGGCTCTAATTTCTAAGCAAGTGCTATAGATAAATGCTAGGGAAGATGAAAGCCCACTGCTGATTGCTTCAGTTTCACACCTGTTACACCTACATCTAGTCTCTAGTTATTACCAACCCAAGATGGAGCTCTGCAGGGCCATTTATCTGTATTTGTATTGAAACCATGGGTGATCAGATATCATTGGCACGTCATGGATACATTTTGCAGTCTCAACTTTGCGATTGATTTAGCCAATTGTGGTGACGTCATCCCATAATCTCCGTTTTTTTGTTGTTGCTGTGACGCTGTTCCTTTAAATATCTGGTGTCGCCATAGTTACACATTCAGGAAATGGTAAATTCATTGGCAGCGCTCCCACTGCTAGGCCTACGGCGACGTCTAGAACTGTTTTTACAGTAATTTAGCCGTCTGTAACCGAGGGGAAAACAGTGCACACACAACACAGTAAGCTAGGACATCGATATCTAGCAACCTTTGCTGTTCTATATTGACATCCGAGGGGAAGGAAAACGGTCCAACTGGTTGCTAGCTTGGTGGTTAGCTAGCTACCGCTAACTCTACAATCAGCGGTGAGTAGCTAACGTTAGCTAGCTTGCTAGCGTATTTAGCTAACGTTAGCTGGCTTGTCAGCTTTCTTTACAGTCGCCTTTTTCCTCCCAACCTGTCCCACCCAATAATGATTTATTTGATTGAGCTCAATTCAGTGATCATTGCAATCTGCGTGTTATATAACTGTCTTTTAGCTTTGCTGCAGCCACACACAGACGGGGATAGTTCGCTGTCCAAGGTGCTGAAGTTGATCATATTTGCGTTGCAGCCATAAACCAAGGTTAGTGTTGTATGCTTTTCATAAAACCATCAAAATGTAAATATCAGTTGAGTTTGGTGATGTTTGAAAAAATGGTGTTATATTTTACTAGGATCCACATTAGCCGACGCCAATGGCACAGCTCGTCTTACTAGGGTCTGACACAGCACAAAATACACTAAGATTACAATTTACATATAATAATAATATATGCCATTTAGCAGACGCTTTTATCCAAAGCGACTTACAGTCATGTGTGCATACATTCTACGTACGTTTAGAAGACTAAGTTACACGTACATGACAGTACATACACACAACAAGTAGGTCACATGGGGGGCGGGGGGGGGGGTTGTGCCGTGATATGTTATGTTATATTTGAAACCGGGTTTGCTGGTCACTTTGACTACATAAGAATGGAGTTTCATGCAATCATGTACATGAACTAGACAATGTTCTGGTCCCGGGGACTGGGAAAAGGCCCCTGGTGGCATATCTGTCCCTATCTACAACCATTGAATCTATATGTTTTGACCATGCAATCATGTACATGAACTAGACAATGTTCTGGTCCCGGGGACTGGGAAAAGGCCCCTGGTGGCATATCTGTCCCTATCTACAACCATTGAATCTATATGTTTTGACCATGCAATCATGTACATGAACTAGACAATGTTCTGGTCCCGGGGACTGGGAAAAGGCCCCTGGTGGCATATCTGTCCCTATCTACAACCATTGAATCTATATGTTTTGACCATGCAATCATGTACATGAACTAGACAATGTTCTGGTCGGGGGACTGGGAAAAGGCCCCTGGTGGCATATCTGTCCCTATCTACAACCATTGAATCTATATGTTTTGACCATGCAATCATGTACATGAACTAGACAATGTTCTGGTCCCGGGGACTGGGAAAAGGCCCCTGGTGGCATATCTGTCCCTATCTACAACCATTGAATCTATATGTTTTGACCATGCAATCATGTACATGAACTAGACAATGTTCTGGTCCCGGGGACTGGGAAAAGGCCCCTGGTGGCATATCTGTCCCTATCTACAACCATTGAATCTATATGTTTTTGACCATGCAATCATGTACATGAACTAGACAATGTTCTGGTCCCGGGACTGGGAAAAGGCCCCTGGTGGCATATCTGTCCCTATCTACAACCATTGAATCTATGTTTTGACCATGCAATCATGTACATGAACTAGACAATGTTCTGTCCCGGGACTGGGAAAAGGCCCCTGGTGGCATATCTGTCCCTATCTACAACCATTGAATCTATATGTTTTGACCATGCAATCATGTACATGAACTAGACAATGTTCTGGTCCCGGGGACTGGGAAAAGGCCCCTGGTGGCATATCTGTCCCTATCTACAACCATTGAATCTATATGTTTTGACCATGCAATCATGTACATGAACTAGACAATGTTCTGGTCCCGGGGACTGGGAAAAGGCCCCTGGTGGCATATCTGTCCCTATCTACAACCATTGAATCTATATGTTTTGACCATGACAGTTTACAATCTTAGGTAACACCAAGTAATTTAGTCTCCTCAAATTGTTCAACAGCCACATCATTCATTACATTTACATTTACATTTAAGTCATTTAGCAGACGCTCTTATCCAGAGCGACATACAAGATTCAGCTGAGGTCTAGATATTAGGCAATGATTTGTACCAGAAACAATGCTCTTAGTTTTAGAGATGTTCAGGACCAGTTTATTACTGGCCATCCATTCTAAAAACTGATTGCAACTCTTTATTTAGGGTTACAGTGACTTCACTAGCTGTGATAGGGTTGAATCATTTACATAAATAGACAGGCTTGCTTTATTTTAATGCCAGTGGCAGGTCATTGGTAAAAATAGAAAGGAGTAGAGGGCCTAGAGAGCTACGATACACCCCACTCTACATGTTTAACATTAGAGAAGCTTCCATTAAAGAAAACCCTCTCTCAGTTCTATTAGATAGATACTGTAGCTCTGAATCCATGATATGGCAGAGGTTGAAAAGCCATAACACATGAGTTTTCTCAATAACAATTTATGGTCAATAATATCAAAGGCTGCACTGAAATCTAACAGTACAGCTCCCACAATCTTGTTATTATCAATTTCTTTCAACCAATCATCAGTCATTTGTGTCAGTGCAGTACATGTTGAGTGCCCTTCTCTATAATTGTGCTGAAAGTCTGTTGTTAATTTGTTTACAGAGAAATAGCATTGTATTTGGTCAAACACCATTTTTTCCCCCCAACAGTTTGCTTGGAGCTGGCAGCAAGCTGATTGGTCGGCTGTTAGAACCAGTAAAGGCCGCTTTACCACTATCGGGTAGTAGAATGACTTTGGCTTCCCTCCAGGCCTGAGGACAAAGACTTTCCTCTAGGCTCAGATGAAAGATATGACAGACAGGAGTGGCTATAGAGTCAGCTACCCTTCTCAGTAGCTTTCCATCTAAGTTGTCAATGCCAGGAGGTTTTGTCTTTATTGATCAATAACAACCATGTTTCCACCTCTCCCACACTAACTTTACAATTCAAACATTACTTTACTAACTTTAAAATTCAAACATATAATTTGAATGATTATTTTGCTATGCATGAATACGACGGCTCACTGTTCGTTGTTGGCATTTCCTGCCTCCGTTTGCCCACTTTGCCAGTGAAGTAATCATTCAAATAATTGGCAACATCAACTGGTTCTGTGTTGAATAAGCCAACTGATTTGATGAAAGATGGAAATGGAGTTGGAATTTGTCTTTCTGCCCAATAATTTCAGTCAAAGTACTCAAGTGTTTTTCCCATCATTCTTTATATCATTGATCTTGGCTTCTTAATACCTGTTTGTTTGTTCTTTTGTTCAGTTTAGTCTCATAATTTCTCAATTTGCAGTTAGTCAGCCAGTCAGATGTGCAGCCAGACTTATTAGCTACTTTTTCTGTTGCCCCCCATCTCTTTCAACCACACCGTGTTTCAGTTCTTCATCAATCCATGGAGCCTCAACAGTTCTAACAGTCAGTTTCTTAACAGGTGTATGTTTGTCAATAATTGGAAGTAGCACTTCAATAAATGAATAATGTGCAGCGTCTGACGCTCCTCATTGATCACATCAGACCAACAATCATTTTTAACATCATCCTTATAAGAGTCACTTCAAGATCTCTTATACTCTATTTTAGGCCCAGCTTCGGAAAACTTTGGCTTTCCTGGATATAGCCACTATATTGTGATCACTGCATCCAATGGGTTCAGCTTAAGAACAAGGCTGTAAAAATGTGATCAATACATGTAGATGATCTTGTTCCTGTAGTGTTTGTAAACACCCTGGTAGGTTGATTAATAACCTAAAACCAGATTACAGGCGCTGGTTACAGAGAAGCTTCCTCTTGAGCAGACAGCTTGATGAAAACCAGTCAATATTCAGGTCCCCAAGAAAGTAGACCTCTCTGTTTACATCAAATACATCACATGCACTATCATGCATTTCACTCATATTATTTAGATACTGTCTGTTAACACCCCCAAATAATAGGCTTTAGATGAGGCCGTGAACCTGCAACCACAACACTTCAATAACACTCGACATAAGAGCTTCTCTGCATAACAGAGAAATGGCTCTGAATGTATGTACGTATATATATATATATATATAATATATATACACAGCAACACCTCCCCCATAAATATTTCTGTCTCTTCTATTGTAGTTATATCCTTCTATTGCTACTGCTGTATTATCTAAGTGAGTCTCAGAAATGGTTCATATATTATCTGAGATTTCATGAAGCCTTTTTCAAAAAAAGCGACATTCACAGAGTGGACAAAACATTAGGAACACCTGCTCTTTCCATGACGCAGACTGACCAGGTGATATTGGGAATGTGTTATTAGTGTTTTATAAACATATTATTATCATTATTTAACCCTTTCCTGGGTAGTATATCAAAGTTAGACATAATATGGAAAAGTACAAACAAAGAAGTGTGTGTGTGTGTGTGTGTGTGTGTGTGTGTGTGTGTGTGTGTGTGTGTGTGTGTGTGTGTGTGTGTGTGTGTGTGTGTGTGTGTGTGTGTGTGTGTGTGTGTGTGTGTGTGTGTGTGTGTGTGTGTGTGTGTGTGCGCTGTGTGGGCTGGGCCACGAACCCATAGGCTATGCCTCTCATCACCGCAAGGCTTTTTGGGAGGGTGGGCAATGAGCCTGTCATAGCAGATGTAAGCATGATTCTCCTGCTCATCACATGATATGTCCTGATTTATCCGGAATTCAATTATTATTATATATTTTTTTAAATGACATTTATCCAAATAGAAACAGATCTGGTTTCCCAGAAATCATCTTAGGGCTAAGTTCATCCTTAGAACTTTCGTAGGAGCATCATTAAATCTCATAAATTGTTTCCCGAATCCATCATTATTAACGTTGCACTTGACAACGGTGGTAATCCTCAGACCACCTCCAGAACAGTTAACTTGACAGGGGTGGTAATTTGACAGGGGTGGTAAATTGACAGGGGTGGTAAATTGACAGGGGTGGTAATTTGACAGGGGTGGTAATTTGACAGGAGTGGTAAATTGACAGGGGTGGTAATTTGACAGGGGTGGTAATTTGACAGGGGTGGTAAATTGACAGGGGTGGTAATTTGACAGGGGTGGTACACTAGCGCCACCCTCAGACCACCTCCAGAACAGGTAATTTGACAGGGGTGGTAATTTGACAGGGGTGGTAAATTTGACAGGGGTGGTAAATTTGAATTTGAAATGATACTATGAGGTTAACGTGCAGACTGTCAGCTTTAATTTGAGGATATTTTCATCCATGTCGGGCAAAACGTTTAGAAATTACAACACTTTTTGTACATAGTCCCCCCCCCCATTTAAGGCCGTTTTAGAGGACAAAAAGTATTGGACAAATTCACTTATGCGGATTGAAGTAGTGAAAAGTATTTGGTCCCATATTCTGCAATGGTTACACAAGCTTGAGCAAACTTGTTGGAATCATTTGCTGTTTGTTGTGGTTGTGTTTCAGATGATTTTGTGCCTAATAGTAATGAATGGTGAAGTATTTTATTGTATCGCTTTGGAGTCACTGTTACTGTAAATAAGAAAAATAATATGTTTCTAAAAAAACTTCTACATTAATGTGGATGCTACCATGATTACATGTGGTAGATCATCCTCAAACATTGTGCATCGATGACGAGTGAGAAAGCAGACACACAAATATCATACCCCCAAAAATGCTAACCTCCCTGTCCCAAACACAAAATCCTGGGTGTAGGAACCATTATTAGGAACCAAACGAGCCAAACTTGGAGGGACCTACGCATCTTGAATTTATCCAATAGAAACTCTCACTTTCGTCGAAACATTTCATTGCAGTGTTCGACTAATGAATACACCCATGATTTCCCCCTGTTTTTATAGCTTGTCCTCCTCATCACATCCCAGATTTATATTGTAGCTAATTCAGTAGACAGGTTCAGTGACAGTCGACCACCTTTACTTTAACGCTAAGAGATCCACACCTCTCGATGAGGTCGCTAGGTGTTGGATAAAGGTCTCTGTAGGATGTTGCTTGAATCTGCTGC
>NW_025752696.1:0-12069 GCF_021184085.1 Oncorhynchus gorbuscha
ATTGACAAACATTACACAAAGAGATGGGAGATAAAATCCTGAAGTTGAATTGCATAAAGTATTATAATGTTGTGTACCTTGAGTCCAGACAGAGCCTTCCCCTTCCTATATAGTCCTTTAATCCAACCAGGCTCCATGGAGAGGGCCAGATCGGCATCACTCAAGGCCCGATCATACTGCTGCAGCTTCTCATAACAAAAGGACCGGTTCCCAAACAGCCTACAACAGGCCATCAGGGCTGTGTTCAGAAATCATCAGAGTGGCCTAGCGTCCTGTCCCCGCCCCCCCCCAACACCGGTTCCCGAACAGCCTACAACAGGCCATCAGGGCTGTGTTCAGAAATCATCAGAGTGGCCTAGCGTCCTGCCCCCTGATTTGCTGTTTGTAAAGGCTGTGATCTGGCCGCAGGAATATACATGATGATCTGAAGTCCCGTGAGTATGGGGGGAGACACCCACCTGGGGATGTGAGCGCCTGGTAGGGGGGGTGAGCGCTGGTAGGGGGGGATGTGAGCGCTGGTGGGGGGATGTGAGCGCTGGTAGGGGCGAGGGGGTGTGAGCGCCTGGTAGGGGGCAGGGGATGTGAGCCGCCTGGTAGGGCAGGGATGTGAGCGCCTGGTAGGGGGTGTGAGCGCTGGCAGGGGGGGTGTGAGCGCTGGTAGGGGGGTGTGAGCGCTGGTAGGGGGGACGGTGAGGGGGATGTGAGCGCCTGGCAGGGGGATGTGAGCGCTGGTAGGGGGTGAGCGCCTGGTAGGGGGAGTGTGAGCGCCTGGTAGGGAGGCAGTGTGAGCGCTGGTAGGGGGTGTGAGCGCTGGTAGGGGGTGAGCCTGGTAGGGGTGTGAGCGCTGGTAGGGGTGTGAGCGCTGGTAGGGGGTGGAGCGCCTGGTAGGGGGTGTGAGCGCCTGGTAGGGGGTGTGAGCGCCTGGTAGGGGGTGTGAGCGCTGGTAGGGGGGTGAGCGCTGGTAGGGGGGTGTGAGCGCCTGGTAGGGGGTGAGCGCCTGGTAGAGGGGGGGATGAGCCGCCTGGCAGGGGATGAGCCGCCTGGTGGGGGATGAGCGCTGGTAGGGGGGTGGAGCGCCTGTAGGGGGTGAGCCGCCTGGTAGGGGGATGTGAGCGCCTGGTAGGGGGGACGGGAGCGCCTGGTAGGGGGGATGTGAGCGCTGGTAGGGGGTGAGCGCTGGTAGGGGGGTGTGAGCGCCTGGTAGGGGGTGTGAGCACTGGTAGGGGGGTGTGAGCGCCTGATCTCGATATCACGAGGCAGCTGTAAAGTTGCCATACTGGATCCTGCGCATACAAGAGATAGACTAGATGCTGTTGCTGAACAAATGTACATTTAAGCTGTCTTTATAGTGAAACGGTATTATGAAAATGTATTTATAATTATTATTACATTTTGGTACTGTGATATTAGCGTGGGTACCGGTGCATTACGAAATATAGGGAATAGGGTGCCATTTCAGAATAAGAGTTGTGCACTAGACAGGAATAGGGTGCCATTTCAGAATAAGAGTTGTGCACTAGACAGGGAATAGGTGCCATTTCAGAATAAAGAGTTGTGCACTAAACAGGGAATAGGTGCCATTTCAGAATAAGAGTTGTGCACTAGACAGGGAATAGGGTGCCATTTCAGAATAGAGTTGTGCACTAGACAGAATAGGGTGCCATTTCCAGAATAAGAGTTGTGCACTAGACAGGAATAGGGTGCCATTTCAGAATAAGGAGTTGTGCACTAAACAGGGAATAGGGTGCCATTTCAGAATAAGAGTTGTGCACTAGACAGGAATAGGGTGCCATTTCAGAATAAGAGTTGTGCACTAGACAGGGAATAGGGTGCCATTTCAGAATAAGAGTTGTGCACTAGACAGGAATAGGGTGCCATTATGGATGCAGTACACAGTTATTTACACAGTTATTTACTTACATACATAAGCCGAGTGCCAACCAGAGTCATTGCCTTTCATACTCACTTAAATTCTGTAGGATTGTGTTTAATAGCCAGTGAAATACTTGACTGCCATTTTCCAGCTGGCCACAGGCTGCAAACTGGTTTCCTATGACTGGAGAGAGGAGAGAGACTTAAAAACATGGCATTTTGTAGTTTAAATACTGGAAATAAACCACCCAGTGCTTTGATGTTTCAGATCAGTAAGAGCTTGGATGTGTCCCAAATGACCCTTTTCCTACATAGTATATTACTTGTGAGCAAAGCTCTATGGGTCCTGGTGCACTGTATAGAGTAGAGCGTGGTATTTGGGACACACATTACTGGTATGAATGGAGTTAGGACTTACGGGCGAGCTCTGTGCTTCTTTTAAGAATATCATCAACATTGGCCTCCCACCTTTTTCTATTGGGACGCATAGGTGTCATAGTTAGTGCAGGAGGTCTGCGCGTGACACTACAGACAGACCGGACTAAACAGAAATAGTACATGCTTATGTTCAACATGATCAGAAAGCTACATTTTTTTTCAAAATCACCTCCCTTTCCTGACAATAACCTCCTGCTGTTCCTTCTCCTCCTGCTGTTCCTTCTCCTCCTGTTCCTTCTCCTCCTGCTTCCTGCTGCTCTTCTCCTGCTGTTTCCTTCTCCTCCTGCTGTTCCTTCTCCTCCTGCTGTTCCTTCTCCTCCTGCTGTTCCTTCTCCTCCTGCTGTTCCTGGATAATAATTTCTTATCTGGTTTGGGGTTCTCTCTAGTTGCTGCAATTCCTACTCATATCCAACTCCTGTATGGGGACAGATCCAAGATTCAGTTCTGAGGCTACTCATATCCAACTCCTGCTGACAGATAGATGGAGGAGCAGTTACACTAGAAGCAGCTACTTATCTCGGGGACAGATCCAAGATGGAGGGGGGTTACACACTAGAAGCAGCTCATATCCAGTTGATCAGTTACACACTAGAAGCAGCTACTCATATCCAACTCCTGTATGGGGACAGATCCAAGATGGAGAGACGAAGCAGCTACTCCATATCCATTTCCTGTATGGGGACAGATCCAAGATGGAGGAGCAGTTACACACTAGAAGCAGCTACTCATATCCATCTCCTGTATGGGACAGATCCAAGATGGAGGAGCAGTTACACACTAGAAGCAGCTACTCATATCCAACTCCTGTATGGGGACAGATCCAAGATGGAGGGGCAGTTCCATCTCCCTGTATAGGGACAGATCCAAGATGGAGAAGTTACACACTAGAAGCAACTACTCATATCCATCTCCTGTATGGGGACAGATCCAAGATGGAGGAGCAGTTACACACACTAGAAGCAGCTACTCATATCCAACTCCTGTATGGGACAGATCCAAGATGGAGGGGCAGTTACACACTAGAAGCAGCTACTCATATCCATTTCCTGTATGGGGACAGATCCAAGATGGAGGAGCAGTTACACACTAAACCTTACTCATATCCATCTCCTGTATGGGGACAGATCCAAGATGGAGAACAGTTACACACTAAAGCAGCTACTCACATATCCATCTCCCCTGTATGGGGACAGATCCAAGATGGAGGAGCAGTTACACACTAGAAGCAGCTACTCTATCCAACTCCTGTATGGGGGACAGATCCAAGATGGAGGCTTACTAACAGTTATCCATAAACTTCACTCACTGGGTAGACAGAAGCTGTTACAGCGCTATGGGAATATGAATGGATGTGTATTTATTTGATGGAACTATTAGATGCAATTGTCTAAGTGAAATGAGTTACACCAGAAATACAGTACACTCCTCTTACAGTGATCACATCCGTGGAGGGTAATTGAAACACTGCAAACAGTTGATTAGGGCCTGGAACCTCTTAGCCTGGCAATTTGACTGGTAAATTCAAGAGTACACTCCATAAAGCTGTCAGTCTAACCATTATACACCACCATTGACTTGAATGGGGAGGCCTGTAAGCAGGGTGCACTGTAGAATGAAAATGACACATACGGGAGCTAAAGGAACCAAAACAAACCTCTTGCTCCCTGACTAAGCCCTCGTCTCCCACGTCCTCCTGGTCCTCATTACTGCTACCACAGTTCTCCTCCAAAGGAGAATCCTGCGCCTCCTGCTGCCTGCGACAGGCTGCAGTACCACCAGGTCCAGGACCAAGGCGCTCCTCTGCAAACTCCTTCTCCTCCTGCTGCTCTCGCTCAATGTTTAAATCTCCTCCCTGTTTCTCCGAGCGGCTGGGCCTCCCTGGCCCTTGATTCTCCTAGGAGGCATAAAAAAGGCAATTATGTTGCTTGTACAAACTCATATCCACTAGTGGGGTGCAGTAGAGTGACTCTCCACCAGTGGGGGGCAGTAGAGTGACTCTCCACCAGTGGGGTGCAGTAGAGTGACTCTCCACCAGTGGGGGGCAGTAGAGTGACTCTCCACTAGTGGGGGGCAGTAGAGTGACTCTCCACTAGTGGGGGGCAGTAGAGTGACTCTCCACTAGTGGGGTGCAGTAGAGTGACTCTCCACCAGTGGGGGGCAGTAGAGTGACTCTCCACCAGAGAGGTGCAGTAGAGTGACTCTCCACTAGTGGGGTGCAGTAGAGTGACTCTCCACCAGTGGGGGGCAGTAGAGTGACTCTCCACCAGTGGGGGGCAGTAGAGTGACTCTCCACCAGTGGGGGGCAGTAGAGTGACTCTCCACCAGTGGGGGGCAGTAGAGTGACTCTCCACCAGTGGGGGCAGTAGAGTGACTCTCCACCAGTGGGGGGCAGTAGAGTGACTCTCCACCAGTGGGGGCAGTAGAGTGACTCTCCACCAGTGGGGGCAGTAGAGTGACTCTCCACCAGTGGGGGGCAGTAGAGTGACTCTCCACCAGTGGGGTGCAGTAGAGTGACTCTCCACCAGTGGGGGCAGTAGAGTGACTCTCCACCAGTGGGGGCAGTAGAGTGACTCTCCACCAGTGGGGGGCAGTAGAGTGACTCTCCACCAGTGGGGGCAGTAGAGTGACTCTCCACCAGTGGGGGCAGTAGAGTGACTCTCCACCAGTGGGGGGCAGTAGAGTGACTCTCCACCAGTGGGGGGCAGTAGAGTGACTCTCCACTAGTGGGGGCAGTAGAGTGACTCTCCACCAGTGGGGGCAGTAGAGTGACTCTCCACCAGTGGGGGCAGTAGAGTGACTCTCCACCAGAGAGGTGCAGTAGAGTGACTCTCCACTAGTGGGGGGCAGTAGAGTGACTCTCCACTAGTGGGGTGCAGTAGAGTGACTCTCCACCAGTGGGAGGCAGTAGAGTGACTCTCCACCAGAGAGGTGCAGTAGAGTGACTCTCCACTAGTGGGGTGCAGTAGAGTGACTCTCCACCAGTGGGGGGCAGTAGAGTGACTCTCCACCAGTGGGGGGCAGTAGAGTGACTCTCCACCAGTGGGGGGCAGTAGAGTGACTCTCCACCAGTGGGGGCAGTAGAGTGACTCTCCACCAGTGGGGGCAGTAGAGTGACTCTCCACCAGTGGGGGCAGTAGAGTGACTCTCCACCAGTGGGGGCAGTAGAGTGACTCTCCACTAGTGGGGGGCAGTAGAGTGACTCTCCACCAGTGGGGGCAGTAGAGTGACTCTCCACCAGTGGGGGCAGTAGAGTGACTCTCCACTAGTGGGGTGCAGTAGAGTGACTCTCCACTAGTGGGGTGCAGTAGAGTGACTCTCCACCAGTGGGGGGCAGTAGAGTGACTCTCCACCAGTGGGGGGCAGTAGAGTGACTCTCCACTAGTGGGGTGCAGTAGAGTGACTCTCCACTAGTGGGGTGCAGTAGAGTGACTCTCCACCAGTGGGGGGCAGTAGAGTGACTCTCCACCAGTGGGGGGCAGTAGAGTGACTCTCCACCAGTGGGGGGCAGTAGAGTGACTCTCCACTAGTGGGGGGCAGTAGAGTGACTCTCCACCAGTGGGGGGCAGTAGAGTGACTCCACTAGTGGGGGGCAGTAGAGTGACTCTCCACTAGTGGGGTGCAGTAGAGTGACTCTCCACTAGTGGGGGGCAGTAGAGTGACTCTCCACTAGTGGGGGGCAGTAGAGTGACTCTCCACCAGTGGGGGGCAGTAGAGTGACTCTCCACTAGTGGGGGGCAGTAGAGTGACTCTCCACTAGTGGGGGGCAGTAGAGTGACTCTCCACTAGTGGGGGGCAGTAGAGTGACTCTCCACCAGAGAGGTGCAGTAGAGTGACTCTCCACCAGTGGGGGGCAGTAGAGTGACTCTCCACTAGTGGGGGGCAGTAGAGTGACTCTCCACTAGTGGGGGGCAGTAGAGTGACTCTCCACTAGTGGGGGGCAGTAGAGTGACTCTCCACTAGTGGGGGGCAGTAGAGTGACTCTCCACCAGAGAGGTGCAGTAGAGTGACTCTCCACCAGTGGGGGGCAGTAGAGTGACTCTCCACTAGTGGGGGGCAGTAGAGTGACTCTCCACCAGTGGGGGGCAGTAGAGTGAAAGTGGAACAGAAACATACTTACAGACTCCTTTTCTTTTCCTGCACGTCTCCTCTCCTTCTGTCGCTGTGGGAGGTGAGAACAGAGAAATACCTGCATGAGAACAACAGGTGGTTCTCTGGAGGGTGAAGACCACTTGCATCCTACTACTGGCGGGACAGACAGACACTACAGGCGGGACAGACAGACACTACAGGCGGGACAGACAGACACTACAGGCGGGACAGACAGACACAACAGGCGGGACAGACAGACACTACAGGCGGTATTTAATTGAACTTTTACTTGGCAAGTCAATTAAGTACAAATTCTTATTTACAATGACAACCTACCCCGACCAATGCTGGGCCAATTGTGCGCCGCCCTACAGGACTCCCGGCCGGTTGTGATACAGCCTGGATTCGAACCAGGGTGTCTGTAGTGACGCCTCTAGCACTGAGATGCAGTGCCTTAGATCACTGCGCAACTCGGAGTATAATCAACTAGATTTTGGTAAATATAGGAGATATTCTGTAATTCGTTGGGAGGTTATCTGGCAAGTTTAGCAACTTTGGTAATTTGACTTTTGTTTGACAGCCGTTAGAGAAATTGTACAACACTATACTGTGTGCATTGTTGGGGTTTCTTCCTCGTCAATCATTGGCTCATTGGTGAAATTAGCATTCAGACAATATCTTTAACTTCATTGGAGACAGTATTTTCACGTCAGGATGAAAAGCTTGTCCAAAGTAAACTGCCTGCTACTCAGGCCCAGACACTAAGATATGCATATTATTAGTAGATTTGGATAGAAAACACTCTGAAGTTTCTAAAACTGTTTGAATGATGTCTGTGAGTATAACAGAACTGATTTGGCAGGCGAGCCCCGGGGACAAACCATTCAGAATGTTCTCTTTTTGGGTGTTCTTTTCCAATGTAGGTTTTTCATTAGGTTCCAGATTTCTAAGGGGCAGGCTTGCAGTTCCTACCGCTTCCACTGAATGTCAACAGTCTTTAGAGAAATTGGTTCAGGTTTTCCTTTGAGAATTAAAGTAGTACTGATCAGAACGAGGCTTGAGGGAAGTGACCCCTTTGACCTGAAAAGCACGCTCCACTTTGTTTTCCTCCAGTATTGAAAGCTTTCCGTTTTTAATTTTATTGATGATTTACGTTTTTTAAAAATACCGTAATTTGTATCAGGAAAGTTGTTTGAAATGTTTGGACGAAGATTACAGGTAACTTTTGAGATATTTTGTAGCCATGTTAGAACCGGTGTTTTTCTGAATCAAACGCGCCAAATAAATTTACATTTTGGATGAACATCAACGGAATTTATCAAACAAAAGGACAATTTGTGATGTTTATGGGACATATTGGAGTGCCAACAGAGGAAGATCTTCAAAGGTAAGGCATGAATTATATCGATATTTCTGTGTTTTGTAGAAATATGGACACTAGACAGACAGACACTAGACACTAGACAGACAGATACTAGACACTACACACTACAGACAGACAGATACTAGACACTACAGACAGACAGATACTAGACACTACAGACAGACAGATACTAGACACTACAGACAGACAGATACTAGACACTACAGACAGACAGATACTAGACACTACAGACAGACAGATACTAGACACTACAGACAGATACTAGACACTACAGACAGATACTAGACACTACAGACAGATACTAGACACTACACAGACAGATACTAGACACTACACAGACAGATACTAGACACTACACAGACAGATACTAGACACTACAGACAGATACTAGACACTACACAGACACTACAGACAGATACTAGACACTACAGACAGACACTACACAGACAGATACTAGACACGACACAGACAGATACTAGACACGACACAGACAGATACTAGACACGACACAGACAGATACTAGACACGACACAGACAGATACTAGACACGACACAGACAGACACTAGACACTACACAGACAGACACTACACACTACACAGACAGACACTACACAGACAGACACTACACAGACAGACAGATACTAGACACTACACAGACAGACAGATACTAGACACTACACAGACAGACAGATACTAGACACTACACAGACAGACACTAGACACTACACAGACAGACACTAGACACTACACAGACAGACACTACACAGACACTACACAGACAGACACTACACAGACAGACACTACACAGACAGACACTACACAGACAGACACTACACAGACAGACACTACACAGACAGACACTACACAGACAGACACTACACAGACAGACACTACACAGACACTACACAGACAGACAGACACAGACACTACACAGACACTACAGACAGATACTAGACAGTACACAGACAGACACTAGACACTACACACTACACAGATACTAGACACTACACAGACAGACACTAGACAGATACTAGATACTACACAGACACTACACAGATACTAGACACCAGACAGACACTAGACACTAGACAGACACTAGACACTACACAGACACTAGACAGTACACAGATACAGACACTACACAGACAGACACTAGACAGATACTAGATACTACACAGACACTAAAAAAAAACTATACATATATACAGACAGACGCTTTTAGACAGATACAGTCATGTGTGCATACATTCTACATGGGTGGTCCCTTGAACACTACCCTGGATTACTAGCGCCACACCAACTGAGCTACAGAAGGACACTAGACACTACACAGATACTAGACACTAGACAGACAGACACTAGACAGATACTAGACACTACACAGACACTAGACAGATACTAGACACTACACAGATACTAGACAGATACTAGACACTACACAGATACTAGACACTACACAGATACTACACAGATACTAGACACTAGACAGACAGACACTACACAGACAGACACTAGACACTACACAGACAGACACTACACAGACAGACACTAGACAGATACTAGACACTACACAGATACTAGACACTACAGATACTAGACACTACACAGATACTAGACACTACACAGACACTAGACACTACACAGATACTAGACACTACACAGACAGACACTACACAGACACTACACAGACAAGACACTACACAGACAAGACACTACACAGACAAGACACTACACAGACAAGACACTACACAGACAAGACACTACACAGACAAGACACTACACAGACAAGACACTACACAGACAAGACACTACACAGACAGACACTAGACACTACACAGACAGATACTAGACACTACACAGACGGATACTAGACACTACACAGACAGACAGACACTAGACACTACACAGACACTACAGACAGATACTAGACAGTACACAGACAGACACTACACAGACAGACACTAGACACTACACACTACACAGATACTAGACACTACACAGACAGACACTAGACAGATACTAGATACTACACAGACACTAGACACTACACAGATACTAGACACCAGACAGATACTAGACACTACACAGACAGACACTAGACACTACACAGATACTAGACACCAGACAGACACTAGACACTAGACAGATACTAGACACTACAGACAGATACTAGACACTACACAGACAGACACTAGACACTAGACAGATACTAGACACTACACAGACAGACACTAGACAGATACTAGATACTACACAGACACTAGACACTAGACACTACACAGACACTAGACAGATACTAGACACTACACAGACAAGACACTACACAGACAAGACACTACACAGACAAGACACTACACAGATACTAGACACTACACAGATACTAGACACTACACAGACAGACACTAGACAGACAGACACTAGACAGACAGACACTACACAGACAGACACTAGACAGATACTAGACACTACAGACAAGACACTACACAGACAAGACACTACACAGACAGACACTACACAGATACTAGACACTAGACAGACAGACACTACACAGACAGACACTAGACAGATACTAGACACTAGACAGACAGACAGACACTAGACAGACAGACACTACACGATACTAGACACTAGACAGACAGACACTAGACAGGCAGACACTAGACAGGCAGACACTAGACAGGCAGACACTAGACAGGCAGACACTAGACAGGCAGACACTAGACAGACAGACACTAGACAGACAGACACTAGACACTACACAGACAGATACTAGATACTAGACAGACAGACACACTACACAGACAGATACTAGACAGACAGATACTAGACAGACAGACACTAGACAGACAGACACTAGACAGACAGACACTACACAGATACTAGACACTACACAGACAGACACTAGACAGACAGACACTACACAGACACTAGACAGATACTAGACACTACACAGACAGACACTAGACAGATACTAGATACTACACAGACACTAGACACTACACAGATACTAGACACTACACAGACACTACACAGACAAGACACTACACAGACAAGACACTACACAGACAAGACACTACACAGATACTAGACACTACACAGATACTAGACACTAGACAGACAGACACTAGACAGACAGACACTAGACAGACAGACACTAGACAGACAGACACTAGACAGACAGACACTAGACAGACAGACACTAGACAGACAGACACTACACAGACAGACACTACACAGACAGACACTAGACAGACAGACAGACACTACACAGACAGACACTAGACAGATACTAGACACTACACAGACAGACACTAGACAGATACTAGACACTAGACAGACAGACAGACACTACACAGACAGACACTAGACAGATACTAGACACTAGACAGACAGATACTAGACACTACACAGACAGACACTAGACAGACAGACACTAGACAGACAGACACTAGACAGACAGACACTAGACAGACAGACACTAGACAGACAGACACTAGACACTACACAGACAGATACTAGATACTAGACAGACAGACACACTACACAGACAGATACTAGACAGACAGATACTAGACAGACAGACACTAGACAGACAGACACTACACAGATACTAGACACTACACAGACAGACACTAGACAGACAGACACTACACAGACACTAGACAGATACTAGACACTACACAGACAGACACTAGACAGATACTAGATACTACACAGACACTAGACACTACACAGATACTAGACACTACACAGACACTAGACAGATACTAGACACTACACAGACAGACACTAGACAGACAGACACTACACAGACAGACACTAGACAGACAGACAGACACTACACAGACAGACACTAGACAGATACTAGACACTAGACAGACAGACAGACACTACACAGACAGACACTAGACAGATACTAGACACTAGACAGACAGACAGACACTACACAGACAGACACTAGACAGATACTAGACACTAGACAGACAGATACTAGACACTACACAGACAGACACTAGACAGATACTAGACACTAGACAGACAGATACTAGACACTAGACAGACAGACACTAGACAGGCAGACACTAGACAGACAGACAGACACTAGACAGACAGACACTAGACAGACAGACACTAGACAGACAGACACTACACAGACAGACACTAGACAGACAGACACTAGACAGACAGACACTAGACAGACAGACACTAGACAGACAGACACTAGACAGACAGACACTAGACACTACACAGACAGATACTAGATACTAGACAGACAGACACACTAC
>NW_025752697.1:0-12066 GCF_021184085.1 Oncorhynchus gorbuscha
AGTGAGTGTGAGTGTTTGTGGTGATCGGCAAGTGTTTGTGGTAATCGGTGAGTGTTTGTGGTAATCGGTGGGGGTGTGAGTGTTTGTGGCAATCGGTAAGTGTGTGAGTGTTTGTGGTGATCGGTGAGTGTTTGTGGTAATCGGTGAGTGTTTGTGGTAATTGGTGAGGGTGTGAGTGTGTTTGGTAATCGGTGAGTGTTTTTGGTAATCAGTGAGTGTGAGTGTTTGTGATAATCGGTGAGTGTTTGTGGTAATCGGTGAGTGTGTGAGTGTTTTTGGTTATTGTGAGTGTTTGTGGTAATTGGTGAGGGTGTGAGTGTTTGTGGTAATCGGTAAGTGTGTGAGTGTTTGTGGTGATCGGTGAGTGTTTGTGGTAATCGGTGAGTGTTTGTGGTAATTGGTGAGGGTGTGAGTGTGTTTGGTAATCGGTGAGTGTGTGAGTGTTTGTGGTAATCTGTGAGTGTTTGTGGTGATCAGCGAGTGTTTGTGGTAATCGGTGAGTGTTTGTGGTAATCGGTGGGGGTGTGAGTGTGAGTGTTTGTGGCAATCGGTAAGTGTGTGAGTGTTTGTGGTGATCGGTGAGTGTGTGAGTGTTTGTGGTAATCGGCGAGTGTTTGTGGTAATCAGTGAGTGTTTGTGGTAATCGGTGAGTGTTTGTGGTAATCGGTGAGGGTGTGAGTGTTTGTGGTGATCGGTGAGTGTGTGAGTGTTTGTGGTAATCGGTGAGTGTGTGAGTGTTTGTGGTAATCGGTGAGTGTGTGAGGGTTTGTGTGTCGGTGAGTGTGTGAGTGTTTGTGGTAACGGTGAGTGTTTGAGTGTTTGTGGTAATCGATGAGTGTTTGTGGTAATCGGTGAGTGTTTCTGGTAATCGGTGAGTGTGTGAGGGTTTGTGGTAATCAGTGAGTGTGTGAGGGTTTGTGGTAATCGGTGAGAGTGTGAGGGTTTGTGGTGATCAGTGAGTGTGTGTGGTAATCGGTGAGTGTTTGAGGGTTGTTGTGTGTGTGTATGTGAGTGAGTGTGAGATGAAGATAATGAACCATGTTTACCATCTTATGACATGTCCATCTCAGACATTCCTAGAAAGGAAAAGAAACAAAACGAAAAATACTGCTACATTTTCACAGGTTCCACTCTGACATCACTCACTCTCTCTCCTTCCTTCACTCACATTCTCCCCACGCTTTTCTCGCCTCTCTCCCTCCCTCCCTCCCTTCATCCCTCCCCCTCTCCATTCCATCTGCTTGTCTTTCTCACTGAGCGGCTGCAGGCTCTATACTGTAGTTTATATACAGTGTTTCTATTTTGAAAGGAGCTTCATATAGCTCATGGTAGGCTGTGGAGCTTTGGAAAGAGGAGAATATTCAGCCAATCTTGGAAGACAATGGAAGTAGATTTTAAAATGCTTGTAGGTTTAATTACTGCCTTGATTCAACCCTACATCAACCCTTTCCCCACCCTGACAACCCCGAAGCCACAACTTCAACTCACCCATTATATTTTTTGAGGGCACTGTTTATACTGAGAATTCTGCAAGTCCTGAGCCCGCCAGGCTGGGATTGGTTAGAGAACGGCCAATATCCAACAGGACTCATAACAATGCACTGTCATCAGCCAATCAAATTGCTTTAAAACCAATCAATCAAATAATACAAATTGTCTAATCATGAATTCCCATTTACATGTTTTGATTTAAGTGTAGCAGCCAGTCCAAAACATTGTACATTAAACCCAACTCCTCTTCTCCCCATTTTGATATTATTTTTATATTGATCCCATTTATTTGTTGTTGCCAGGACTGTCCTCGCCTGGTTCTCTTAAGAAGCCGGGAAGTTTGATTTCAACGCCCTGTCGCCCCAGACGAGGTCCCCCGCATGACGTTCACACACCACCCGCTGCCCGTGCTGGCAGGAGTGAGACCAGGTGAGCCCCAGCCCCAACCCCTAAAGTCCCTCACCACCCTTATAGAGAAAGAGAGGGAGGGAGAGAGGGAGAGAGACGGTTGATAGATGGCGTTCACACACAACACGATGGCAGGGGTGAGTCCAGGTGAGACCAAAGCCCCCTAGTCCCCAGACCCCACCCCTTTATAGATATACAGCTTCCAGACCCCACCCCGATGGCTTATAGATACACAGATCTCCAGACCCCACCCCTTTATAGATATACAGATCTCTAGACCCCACCCCCTTATAGATATACAGATCTCCAGACCCCACCCTCTTATAGATATACAGATCTCCAGACCCCACCCTCTTATAGATATACAGATCTCCAGACCCCACCCTCTTATAGATATACAGATCTCCAGACCCCACCACAGTATAGATATACAGATCTCTAGACCCCACCCCTAATACTATAGTCACTGAGAAAGAAAGAGAGAGAGATGAGAGAGAATCTTATTGACCCCAATTGCAGATACCACTTTCACCAAGACAACCTAGCAGCAGTAGTAGAATTGAACCCACTTTGATCTGAGATCTAGCGATAAGATCCAGAGATCTCTTGACATTTATTATCATGGCCTGCAACAGTTAAGCTCTATCTCTCTCTCTCATCACTGTTTTCCACACTCTGTCTCACTCTCTCTCTCGCTTTCTTTATTTTGTGTGACTTCATGCCAGTCATTCCATGCCCATGTGATCGAGCCAGTTCTGTTTCAAACAGGGCAAACACACACAAGTGTAACGGGCGTACACACACACACACACACAAGTTGTTTCAAACGGCCCACCTCCTCACCTTATAGAAGAACCTTGTGAGGATAGCAAAATGGTCTCCAGGCCTCCGGTCTGAGAATTCCTCTTCTCCCTCTGAGATATGAGCCTGCCAGCTACTGTAGTCCCTGTTGAGTTTCACTTTCCAATGGAATAAATACATCCCCCACTCCCTCTTTCTGTCTCTCTCTTTTCCTCCATCCCTCTCTCTTCTCTCTCTCTTCTCTGAGGATTGGCCTGGTCCGCAGCCAAAGCAGCCCTATCATGTAAAGGTCATTTGGACTCTTACAGCTCTCCCCTTCACGTTTCACTAGAATAGCTTAAGAATTGTACATTTAGATTGGTATACATTTGATATAGATATGTTATACTTTTCATTTTCGTTTCCTAGTATAACAACAGTGAAGGATTGGTTTAAGTATATAGAGCTTGTCCAAGTGCTAGAAGAGCTGTACATTCTATTATTCTATTGACTTTCTGTTACTTGTGTTACGGGAAGATGTGTCAGACCAGCTTCAGGTATATCTGATTCATAGCTGACCCCTTCTCCCAGTTAGAATGTGTCTACAAACTGCTAAGAGGTTAGTCTGTAATAGAGTTGTAGTGTGAGACTAAGACAGTGTTTAGGCTCCAGGGAGGAGGGGAAGAGGAGGGGGCTGCTAAGATGGCCGCCGTCCAAATAGAAAGTCCTCAGAGGCCACACTGCTATAAAGAAACCAATGAAAGGGAGGGAGAGAGATAAAGAGTGAGGGAGTGAGGGCGAGAGAGGGATAAAGAGAGACTGGAGAAGGGGTGAGGGAGAAAGGGGGAGAGGGATAGACTGAGGGAAAGGAGTGAGGGCGAGAGAGGGACAGAGAGAGACTGGAGAAGGGTGAGGGAGAAAGGGGAGGAATCAGACTGAGGGAGTGAGGGTGAGGGAGGGACAGAGAGAGACTGGAGAAGGGTGAGGGAGAAAGGGAGGGACTGAGGGAAAGGAGTGAGGCGAGAGAGGGACTGGAGAGGCTGGAGAAGGTGAGGGAGAAAGGGGAGAGGGATAGTTGTAAGTCGCTCTGGATAAGAGCGTCTGCTAAATGACTTAAATGTAAATGGATAGACTGAGGCAAAGGAGTGAGGAGAGGCTTGACATCAGTAGCTGGGATGGAGCTATAGGCATAGACGTTGTCTTGGTTAGTTTATTCCTGTTGGCAGGGCCTGGATGCCAGGTGTGTCTGTTGTCTGTTTATTCTGGTAGTCAGTCTGGTCTAGTGAGCCCACTTTCACACACACACACACACACACACACACACACACACACACACACACACACACACACACACACACACACACACACACACACACACACACACACACACACACACACACACACACACACACACACACACACACACACACACACACACACACACACACACACACACACACACCTCCATACACTGGAGAGATAGAGGGTGACAGACAGACACATTCACAGATGCAAGTCCCTTGCAGTCTACCAACCAGCTTGCCTGTTTCCAGTGCCAAATCGCCAAGGCCACAGAATCTCAGAAGACACCGTCACACACACACACGCACAATGACTAATGTCTATAAGGGATTTAGCGGTGGGATTTAACTCTCCCAGGCTTCATACTACTGGGCCGAACCACACAGCAATGATAGGCTATGATTGATTACACATGCCCAACAAGCATTACCAACAGGAAAGTGTGTGTGTGTGTGTGTGTGTGTGTGTGTGTGTGTGTGTGTGTGTGTGTGTGTGTGTGTGTGTGTGTGTGTGTGTGTGTGTGTGTGTGTGTGTGTGTGTGTGTGTGTGTGTGTGTGTGTGTGTGTGTGTGTGTGTGTGTGTGTGTGTGTGTGTGCGTAATACGTGTCTGCATTCATGTATGTGTGTGTTCAAGCTGTGCTTACTGTAGATAGACAGAGAATACAGAAGAAATGTTTTGTATGAAAAGGACCAGATGTTGCAGCCTTGGATGATTCTGTTCATTTAGATACACAAGTAGCTTTCGACTCCCTGTCGTACAAACCACAGGGGGAAATGATGTGACGTCCACTCTCTAACTCTCTCTAATCACCACACTGATAAACACACTAATAAATCACACGCATTTACATCTATAGTAAACCCCTGGAGAAAATGATGTGACGTCCACTCTCTAACGCTCTGAAATTACCACACTGATAAACACACTAATAAATCACACGCATTTACATCTATAGTAAACCCCTGGAGAAAATGATGTGACGTCCACTCTCTAACGCTCTGAAATTACCACACTGATAAACACACTAATAAATCACACGCATTTACATCTATAGTAAACCCCTGGAGAAAATGATGTGACGTCCACTCTCTAACTCTCTCTAATCACCACACTGATAAACACACTAATAAATCACACGCATTTACATCTATAGTAAACCCCTGGAGAAAATGATGTGACGTCCACTCTCTAACGCTCTGAAATTACCACACTGATAAAACACTAATAAATCACACGCATTTACATCTATAGTAAACCCTGTCCACTCTCTAACTCTCTCTAATCACCACACTGATAAACACACTAATAAATCACACGCATGTACATCTATAGTAAACCCCTGGAGAAAATGATGTGACGTCCACTCTCTAACTCTCTCTAATCACCACACTGATAAACACACTAATAAATCACACGCATGTACATCTATAGTAAACCCCTGGAGAAAATGATGTGACGTCCACTCTCTAACGCTCTGAAATTACCACACTGATAAACACACTAATAAATCACACGCATGTACATCTATAGTAAACCCCTGGAGAAAATGATGTGACGTCCACTCTCTAACGCTCTGAAATTACCACACTGATAAACACACTAATAAATCACACGCATGTACATCTATAGTAAACCCCTGGAGAAAATGATGTGACGTCCACTCTCTAACTCTCTCTAATCACCACACTGATAAACACACTAATAAATCACACGCATGTACATCTATAGTAAACCCTGGGAGAAAATGATCAAGCGTCCTCTCTAACGCTCTGAAATTACCACACTGATAAACCAATCTAACATCAGATGAATTAACAGATTTATTCAACGCAGTAAGGATTCAGTCTAATGTGTTGGATTACATCAGTTACTCCCTTCAGTCTAATGTGTTGGATTACATCAGTTACTCCCTTCAGTCTAATGTGTTGGATTACATCAGTTACTCCCTTCAGTCTAATGTGTTGGATTACATCAATTACTCCCTTCAGTCTAATGTGTTGGATTACATCAATTACTCCCTTCAGTCTAGTGTGTTGGATTACATCAGTTATTCTATTCAGTCTAGTGTGTTGGATTACATCAGTTATTCTATTCAGTCTAATGTGTTGGATTACATCAGTTATTCTATTCAGTCTAGTGTGTTGGATTACATCAATTACTTCCTTCAGTCTAGTGTGTTGGATTACATCAATTACTCCCTTCAGTCTAGTGTGTTGGATTACATCAGTTACTCCCTTCAGTCTCGTGTGTTGGATTACATCAATTACTCCCTTCAGTCTAGTGTGTTGGATTACATCAGTTATTCTATTCAGTCTAGTGTGTTGGATTACATCAGTTATTCTATTCAGTCTAATGTGTTGGATTACATCAGTTATTCTATTCAGTCTAGTGTGTTGGATTACATCAATTACTCAGCAGTCTAGTGTGTTGGATTACATCAGTGCTCCTTCAGTCTAGTGTTGGATTACATCGATTACTCCCTTCAGTCTCGTGTGTTGGATTACATCAATTACTCCCTTCAGTCTAGTGTGTTGGATTACATCAATTTACTCCCTTCAGTCTAGTGTGTTGGATTACATCGTTACTCCCTTCAGTCTAGTGTGTTGGATTACATCAGTTACTCAGCAGTCTAATGTGTTAGTTGTCAGTTACTCCCTTCAGTCTAGTGTGTTGGATTACATCAATTACTCCCACTTCAGTCCACCGTGTGTTGGATTACATCAATTACTCCCTTCAGTCTCGTGTGTTGGATTACATCATTCTCCTTCAGTCTAGTGTGTTGGATTACATCAATTCTTCCACTTCAATCTGATGTGTTGGATTACATCAATTACTCCTTCAGTCTAGTGTGTTGGATTACATCCAATTACTCCTTCAGTCAATTGTGTTGGATTACATCAATTGCTCCCTTCAGTCTAGTGTGTTGGATTCCCATCAATTCTCCCTTCAGTCTCGTGTGTTGGTGTCATGCAGGTGAAAGAGGACCCAAAAGCGACTTAACAGAAACAGAGTTTATTCAAGTCCAAACAGGGAATAACAGAAATCCTCTAGTCTGTAGAGGGGAATAACAAGAGAAGCGGCCACAGACTGCAGGTAAACCAGGCGCAGGCCGTAGTTGACAGAGACACCTGCTCACGCAGCATCTATGAAGGCAAAAAACACGACAGGACAGGGCGATACACAATCACAGCAAAAACACGACAGGACAGGGCGGATACGCAATCACAGCATGGTGAATACTAAACAAGGAACCGGCGGGACAGGAACGGAACACAAAGGAATAAATAGGGACTCTAATCGGGAAAGGATCGGGGAACAGGTGTGGGAAGACTAAATGATGATTAGGGAATAGGAACAGCTGGGAGCAGGAACGGAACGATAGAGAGAAGAGAGAGCGAGAGAGTGAGAGGGGAGGGGAGAGAGAGGGATAGAAAGAGGAAAGAACCCAATAAGACCAGCAGGGAAACGAACAGAATGGGGAGCACAGGGACAAGACATGATAATAAATGACAAACATGACAGTACCCCCACTCACCGGCGCCTCCTGGCGCACTCGAGGAGGAATCCTGGCGGCAACGGAGGAAATCATCGATGAGTGAACGGTCCAGCACGTCCCGAGACGGAACCCAACTCCTCTCCTCAGGACCGTAACCCTCCCAATCCACTAAGTATTGGTGACCCCGTCCCCGAGAACGCATGTCCATGATCTTATGTACCTTGTAAATAGGTGCGCTCTCGACAAGGACGGGAGGGGGAGGGAAGACGAACGGGGTGCGAAGAAAGGGCTTAACACAGGAGACATGGAAGACAGGATGGACGCGACGAAGATGTCGCGGAAGAAGCAGTCGCACAGCGACAGGATTGACGACCTGGGAGACACGGAACGGACCAATGAACCGCGGAGTCAACTTACGAGAAGCTGTCGTAAGAGGAAGGTTGCGAGTGGAAAGCCACACTCTCTGGCCGCAACAATACCTTGGACTCTTAATCCTGCGTTTATTGGCGGCTCTCACAGTCTTCCCCGCAGACAAAGGCAGACCGGTAGTGAAGCCTAAGGCGATGTGAGACCATGGTCGAGAAGGAATGGGAGCGGTCTGAGACGACCGGCAGGAGGAGAGTTACCCGACTTAGTCTGCGCGCAGTCGAACAAGCAGCCACGAAGCGGCGCGTGTCACGCTCCTGAGTCGGCCACCAAAGCGCTGGCGAATAGACGCAAGAGTGCCTCGAACACCGGGATGACCAGCTAACTTGGCAGAGTGAGCCCACTGAAGAACAGCCAGACAGTGGAAACAGGAACGAAAAGGGAGGTTACTAGGACAAGCGCGCGGCGACGCAGTGTGCGTGAGTGCTTGCTTAACCTGTCTTTCAATTCCCCAGACTGTTAACCCGACAACACGCCCATAAGGAAGAATCCCTCGGGATCAGTAGAAGCCACAGAAGAACTAAACAGACGGGATAAGGCATCAGGCTTGGTGTTCTTGCTACCCGGACGGTAAGAAATCACAAACTCGAAACGAGCGAAAAACAACGCCAACGAGCTTGACGGGCATTAAGTCGTTTGGCAGAACGGATGTACTCAAGGTTCTTATGGTCTGTCAAACGACAAAAGGAACGGTCGCCCCCTCCAACCACTGTCGCCATTCGCCTAGGGCTAAGCGGATGGCGAGCAGATTCTGATTACCCCACATCATAGTTGCGCTCAGATGGCGACAGGCGATGAGAAAAATAAGCGCAAGGATGAACCTTATCGTCAGACTGGAAGCGCTGGGATAGAATGGCTCCCACGCCTACCTCTGAAGCGTCAACCTCGACAATGAATTGTCTAGTGACGTCAGGAGTAACGAGGATAGGAGCGGACGTAAAACGTTCTTTAGAAAGATCAAAAGCTCCTGGGCGGAACCGGACCATTAAAAACACGTCTTGACAGAAGTAAGAGCTGTGAGAGGAGCAGCAACTTGACCGAAGTTACGAATGAAACGCCGATAGAAGTGACGAAACCTAAAGCGCTGCAACTCGACACGTGACCTTGGGAACGGGCCAATCACTGACAGCTTGGACCTTAGCGGAATCCATCTGAATGCCTTCAGCGGAAATAACGGAACCGAGAAAAGTAACGGAGGAGACATGAAAAGAGCACTTCTCAGCCTTTACGTAGAGACAATTCTCTAAAGGCGCTGTAGAACACGTCGAACGTGCTGAACATGAATCTCGAGTGACGGAGAAAAAATCAGGATATCGTCAAGATAGACAAAAACAAAAGATGTTCAGCATGTCTCTCAGAACATCATTAACTAATGCCTGAAAAACAGCTGGCGCATTGGCGAGACCGAACGGCAGAACCCGGTACTCAAAATGCCCTAACGAGTGTTAAACGCCGTTTTCACTCGTCCCCCTCTCTGATGCGCACGAGATGGTAAGCGTTACGAAGGTCCAACTTAGTAAAGCACCTGGCTCCCTGCAGAATCTCGAAGGCTGATGACATAAGGGAAGCGGATAACGATTCTTAACCGTTATGTCATTTCAGCCCTCGATAATCCACGCAGGGCGCAGAGTACCGTCCTTCTTCTTAACAAAAAAGAACCCCGCCGGCCGGAGAAGAAGAAGGCACTATGGTACCGGCGTCAAGAGACACAGACAAATAATCCTCGAGAGCCTTACGTTCGGGAGCCGACAGAGAGTATAGTCTACCTCGAGGAGGAGTGGTCCCCGGAAGGAGATCAATACTACAATCATACGACCGGTGAGGAGGAAGGGAGTTGGCTCCGGGACCGACTGAAGACCGTGCGCAGATCATGATATTCCTCCGGCACTCCTGTCAAATCGCCAGGTTCCTCCTGAGAAGTAGGGACAGAAGCGGGAGGATGGCAGACATTAAACACTTCACATGACAAGAAACGTTCCAGGATAGGATAGAATTACTAGACCAATTAATAGAAGGATTATGACATACTAGCCAGGGATGACCCAAAACAACAGGTGTAAACGGTGAACGGAAAATCAAAAAAGAAATAGTCTCACTGTGGTTACCAGATACTGTGAGAGTTAAAGGTAGTGTCTCAAATTTGATACTGGGAAGATGACTACCATCTAAGGCAAACATGGCGTAGGCTTGTCTAACGGTCTGAAAGGAATGTTATGTTTCCGAACCCATGCTTCGTCCATGAAACAACCCTCAGCCCCAGAGTCAATCAAGGCACTGCATGTAGCACCGAACCGGTCCAGCGTAGATGGACCGACATAGTAGTACAAGATCTAGATGAAGAGACCTGAGTAGTAGCGCTCACCAGTAGCCCTCCGCTTACTGATGGGCTCTGGCCTCTTACTGGACATGAATTAACAAAATGTCCAGCAACTCCGCAATAGAGGCACAGGCGGTTGGTGATCCTCCGTTCCCTCTCCTTAGTCGAGATGCGCGAATCCCTCCCAGCTGCATGGGCTCAGTCTCAAAGCCAGAGGAGGAGATGGTTGCGATGCGGAGCAGGGAAACACCGTTGATGCGAGCTCTCTTCCACGAGCCCGGTGACGAAGATCTACCCGTCGTTCTATGCGGATGGCGAGAGCAATCAAAGAGTCCACATCTGAAGGAACCTCCCGGGAAGAATCTCATCCTTAACCACTGCGTGGAGTCCCTCCAAACGGCGAGCAGCGCCGGCTCGTTCCACTCACTAGAGGCAGCAAGAGTGCGAAACTCAATAGAATAATCCGTTATGGACCGTTCACCTTGGCATAAGGAAGCCAGGGCCCTAGAAGCCTCCCTACCAAAAACTGAACGGTCAAAAACCCGAATCATCTCCTCTTTAAAGTTCTGGAACTTGTTAGAGCAATCAGCCCTTGCCTCCAGATAGCTGTGCCCCATTCTCGAGCCCGGCCAGTAAGGAGTGAAATGACGTAAGCAACCCGAGCTCTCTCTAGAGTATGTGTTGGGTTGGAGAGAGACACAATCTCACACTGCGTGAAAGGAGGCGGCACTCAGTGGGCTGCCGGAGTAGCAAGGTGGGTTATTAACCCTAGGTTCTGGAGGCTCGGCAGGCCAGGAAGTAACAGGTGGCACGAGACGTAGACTCTGGAACTGTCCAGAGGTCGGAAACCTGAGCGGCCAGGTTCTCCACGGCATGGCGAGCAGCAGACAATTCCTGCTCGTGTCTGCCGAGCATGGCTCCTTGGATCTTGACGGCAGTGTAACGAGCGTCTGAAGTCGCTGGGTCCATTCCTTGGTCGGTTCCTTCTGTCATGCAGGTGAAAGAGGACCCAAAAGCGACTTAACAGAAACAGAGTTTATTCAAGTCCAAACAGGGAATAACAGAAATCCTCTAGTCTGTGAGGGGAATAACAAGAGAAGCGGCCACAGACTGCAGGTCGCTTCGGGTAGCGCAGGCCGTAGTTGACAGAGACACCTGCTCACACGCAGCATCTGATGAAGGCAAAAAACACGACAGGACAGGGGCGATACACAATCACAGCAAAAACACGACAGGACAGGGCGAAACGCAATCACAGCATGGTGAATACTAAACAAGGAACCGACGGGACAGGAACGGAACACAAAGGAATAAATAGGGACTCTAATCAGGGGAAAGGATCGGGAACAGGTGTGGGAAGACTAAATGATGATTAGGGGAATAGGAACAGCTGGGAGCAGGAACGAACGATAGAGAGAAGAGAGAGCGAGAGAGTGAGAGGGGGGGGGGAGAGAGGGATAGAAAGAGGGAAAGAACCCAATAAGACCAGCAGAGGGAAACGAACAGAATGGGGCTCCCTTCAGTCTAGTGTGTTGGATTACATCAGTTACTCCCCTTCAGTCTCTCGTGTGTTGGATTACATCAATTACTCCCTTCAGTCTCGTGTGTTGGATTACATCAATTACTCCCTTCAGTCTAGTGTGTTGGATTACATCAATTACTCCCTTCAGTCTAGTGTGTTGGATTACATCAATTACTTCCCTTCAGTCTAGTGTGTTGGATTACATCAATTACTCCCTTCAGTCTAGTGTGTTGGATTACATCAGTTACTCCCTTCAGTCTAGTGTGTTGGATTACATCAGTTACTCCCTTCAGTCTAGTGTGTTGGATTACATCAATTATTCT
>NW_025752698.1:0-12065 GCF_021184085.1 Oncorhynchus gorbuscha
GGTGACCAGCAGAGATAGATGGGATGGGCTGAGGGTGTCCAGCAGAGATAGATGGGATGGGCTGAGGGTGACCAGCAGAGATAGATGGGATGGGCTGAGGGTGACCAGCAGAGATAGATGGGATGGGCTGAGGGTGACCAGCAGAGATAGATGGGAGGGGCTGAGGGTGACCAGCAAAGATAGAAGGGATGGGCTGAGAGTGTCCAGCAGAGATAGATGGGATGGGCTGAAGGGTGTCCAGCAGAGATAGATGGGATTGGCTGAGGGTGACCAGCAGAGATAGATGGGATGGGCTGAGGGTGACCAGCAGAGATAGATGGGAGGGGCTGAGGGTGACCAGCAGAGATAGATGGGATGGACTGAGGGAAGCTGATAGATGGGATGAGCTGAGGGTGACCAGCAGAGATAGATGGGATGGGCTGAGGGTGACCAGCAGAGATAGATGGGATGGGCTGAGGGTGTCCAGCAGAGATAGATGGGATGGGCTGAGGGTGACCAGCAGAGATAGATGGGATGGGCTGAGGGTGACCAGCAGAGATAGATGGGATGGGCTGAGGGTGACCAGCAGAGATAGATGGGAGGGGCTGAGGGTGACCAGCAGAGATAGAAGGGATGGGCTGAGGGTGTCCAGCAGAGATAGATGGGATGGGCTGAAGGGTGTCCAGCAGAGATAGATGGGATTGGCTGAGGGTGACCAGCAGAGATAGATGGGATGGGCTGAGGGTGACCAGCAGAGATAGATGGGATGGGCTGAGGTGACCAGCAGAGATAGATGGGAGGGGCTGAGGGTTACCAGCAGAGATAGATGGGATGGACTGAGGGAAGCTGATAGATGGGATGAGCTGAGGGTGACCAGCAGAGATAGATGGGATGGGCTGAGGGTGACCAGCAGAGATAGATGGGATGGGCTGAGGGTGACCAGCAGAGATAGATGGGAGGGGCTGAGTGTGACCAGCAGAGATAGATGGGATGGACTGAGGGTGACCAGCAGAGATAGATGGGATGGGCTGAGGGTGACCAGCAGAGATAGATGGGATGGACTGAGGGAAGCTGATAGATGGGATGGGCTGAGGGTGACCAGCAGAGATAGATGGGATGGGCTGAGGGTGACCAGCAGAGATAGATGGGAGGGGCTGAGGGTGACCAGCAGAGATAGATGGGATGGACTGAGGGTGACCAGCAGAGATAGATGGGATGGGCTGAGGGTGACCAGCAGAGATAGATGGGATGGACTGAGGGAAGCTGATAGATGGGATGGGCTGAGGGTGACCAGCAGAGATAGATGGGATGGGCTGAAGGGTGTCCAGCAGAGATAGATGGGATTGGCTGAGGGTGACCAGCAGAGATAGATGGGATGGGCTGAGGGTGACCAGCAGAGATAGATGGGATGGGCTGAGGGTGACCAGCAGAGATAGTTGGGATGGGCTGAGGGTGACCAGCAGAGATAGATGGGATGGGCTGAGGGTGACCAGCAGAGATAGATGGGATGGGCTGAGGGTGACCAGCAGAGATAGATGGGATGGGCTGAGGGTGACCAGCAGAGATAGATGGGATGGGCTGAGGGAAGCTGAGGGTTGGGATGTGGAATTGGAGACAAGTGGGAGTGGAGTTGCTGTGTGAGAGAGAGAATGATGGTCAAAGATAAAAGTAAATAAATAAAAGCAAAATAACACATAATAAAAAGTACATTTGAATGACTCTGAGGGACAGTGTTTTTACAACGAATGCCGGTGTGCCTGAGGCTGATGCCGTGCAGGTGTTTGTACACATACATATACACACACTTTCATTCAAATCAACACATACAAGAACACACACAAACATATACAGTTGGCATTGCTGTTATGATTTCACTTGTCCTTGATGTCCTTTGTTTTAAATGTATTTAGTTATAACAATAACAAAAATGTGCTTGTTGTTTGCTGTTTTTTCAGTCTTTTCCTTTTTTCTCTTTAGTTCTTTCTGATTGGTGCATTGGGGGGTTCTTGGGGGTGGGGAATATTTTATTTATTATTTTTATTTATCCGTTATTTTACCAGGAAGTTGACTGAGAACATGTTCTCATTTGCAGCAACGACCTGGGGAATAGTTACAGGGGAGAGGAGGGGATTAATGAGCCAATTGTAATATATTTAATTGTATTATTTATTTATTAGCCTGGTGGGAGATCTGTCAACGTGCCCTTGAGCAAGGCATTGACCCTGGATGCCTCTGTGTGTCTCTCTGAATGGGAGTCTGTTGGATGACTGGTGTGATGTAGTTGTTGAGGGGCTTCACTGCAAGTAGATTATATGTTTCGGATATTCAAATAAAAACATTTCTTTAAATGCATAAATAAAAAAGGGAATCACTGTAGTCCCATGTCCCCGAGTGGCTAAACCAATCACTAGTAGTATTGAGTTATTTCTTTACAACCATAGTCCCATGTCCCTGAGTGGCTAAACCAATCACTAGTAGTATTGAGTTATTTCTTACAACCACAGTCCCATGTCCCTGAGTGGCTAAACCAATCACTAGTAGTATTGAGTTATTTCTTTACAACCATAGTCCCATGTCCCTGAGTGGCTAAACCAATCACTAGGCCAGTAGTATTGAGTTATTTCTTACAACCACAGTCCCATGTCCCTGAGTGGCTAAACCAATCACTAGTAGTATTGAGTTATTTCTTACAACCACAGTCCCATGTCCCTGAGTGGCTAAACCAATCACTAGTAGTATTGAGTTATTTCTTTACAACCATAGTCCCATGTCCCCGTGTGGCTAAACCAATCACTAGGCCAGTAGTATTGAGTTATTTCTTACAACCACAGTCCCATGTCCCTGAGTGGCTAAACCAATCACTAGTAGTATTGAGTTATTTCTTACAACCACAGTCCCATGTCCCTGAGTGGCTAAACCAATCACTAGTAGTATTGAGTTATTTCTTACAACCACAGTCCCATGTCCCTGAGTGGCTAAACCAATCACTAGTAGTATTGAGTTATTTCTTTACAACCATAGTCCCATGTCCCCGTGTGGCTAAACCAATCACTAGTAGTATTGAGTTATTTCTTTACAACCATAGTCCCATGTCCCCGTGTGGCTAAACCAATCACTAGGCCAGTAGTATTGAGTTATTTCTTTACAACCATAGTCCCATGTCCCTGAGTGGCTAAACCAATCACTAGTAGTATTGAGTTATTTCTTTACAACCATAGTCCCATGTCCCTGAGTGGCTAAACCAATCACTAGGCCAGTAGTATTGAGTTATTTCTTTACAACCACAGTCCCATGTCCCCGTGTGGCTAAACCAATCACTAGTAGTATTGAGTTATTTCTTTACAACCACAGTCCCATGTCCCCGTGTGGCTAAACCAATCACTAGTAGTATTGAGTTATTTCTTTACAACCATAGTCCCATGTCCCTGAGTGGCTAAACCAATCACTAGTAGTATTGAGTTATTTCTTTACAACCACAGTCCCATGTCCCTGAGTGGCTAAACCAATCACTAGTAGTATTGAGTTATTTCTTTACAACCACAGTCCCATGTCCCTGAGTGGCTAAACCAATCACTAGTAGTATTGAGTTATTTCTTTACAACCATAGTCCCATGTCCCCGTGTGGCTAAACCAATCACTAGTAGTATTGAGTTATTTCTTTACAACCACAGTCCCATGTCCCCGTGTGGCTAAACCAATCACTAGGCCAGTAGTATTGAGTTATTTCTTTACAACCATAGTCCCATGTCCCCGTGTGGCTAAACCAATCACTAGTAGTATTGAGTTATTTCTTTACAACCATAGTCCCATGTCCCCGTGTGGCTAAACCAATCACTAGTAGTATTGAGTTATTTCTTTACAACCATAGTCCCATGTCCCTGAGTGGCTAAACCAATCACTAGTAGTATTGAGTTATTTCTTTACAACCATAGTCCCATGTCCCCGTGTGGCTAAACCAATCACTAGTAGTATTGAGTTATTTCTTTACAACCATAGTCCCATGTCCCCGTGTGGCTAAACCAATCACTAGTAGTATTGAGTTATTTCTTTACAACCATAGTCCCATGTCCCCGTGTGGCTAAACCAATCACTAGTAGTATTGAGTTATTTCTTTACAACCATAGTCCCATGTCCCTGAGTGGCTAAACCAATCACTAGTAGTATTGAGTTATTTCTTTACAACCACAGTCCCATGTCCCCGTGTGGCTAAACCAATCACTAGTAGTATTGAGTTATTTCTTTACAACCACAGTCCCATGTCCCCGTGTGGCTAAACCAATCACTAGTAGTATTGAGTTATTTCTTTACAACCATAGTCCCATGTCCCTGAGTGGCTAAACCAATCACTAGTAGTATTGAGTTATTTCTTTACAACCATAGTCCCATGTCCCCGTGTGGCTAAACCAATCACTAGTAGTATTGAGTTATTTCTTTACAACCAAATCTCTATGTTTGATGTAAAGGGGCAGGTTATATGTATATTATAGAAAAGTCCAGATACCTTTTTATGTGATTTCACTTGTTTTTGTTCAACTTTACCCCAAACAGTGAATCACTTCCTAATCCTCATTGTGCAGAATGGGGGCCCTGAAAAAACATGAACAAATTCTCCAAAAAACACCCCAAAACGTAAACGTATTGCGATGTCATTAGAGTTCGGAATGGTGTCATTCCAAACTTTATCCGCAAGTTAAATCACAAGTTAAATCACAAGTTAAATGACAAATCGATGGAAAGTGGTGTTGGGGAAAAACATACGATATTACAATCCATGTACACAAAAAAAACAGGTGTGTGGTTAAAATATGTTAAATATATTAAACACGTTAAATATGTTAAATATATTAAACACGTAAAATATGTTAAATATATTAAATACGTTAAATATGTTAAATATATTAAATACGTTAAATATGTTAAATATATTAAATACGTTAAATATGTTAAATATATTAAATACGTTAAATATGTTAAATATATTAAATACGTTAAATATGTTAAATATATTAAACACGTAAAATATGTTAAATATATTAAATACGTTAAATATATTAAATATGTTAAATATATTAAATATGTTAAATATATTAAATATGTTAAATAGGTTAAATATGTTAAATATGTTAAATAGGTTAAATATGTTAAATATATTAAATATGTTAAATATGTTAAATATATTAAATATGTTAAATATGTTACATATGTTGAATATGTTAAATATGATAAATAGGTTATATAGGTTAAAAACACGTCTTTCCACAGAGCCGTGGGGTGAGACAGGGATGCAGCTTGAGCCCCATCCTCTTCAACATATATATTAACGAATTGGCGAGGGCACTAGAAAAGTCTGCAGCACCCGGCCTCACCCTACTGGAATCTGAAGTCAAATGTCCACTGTTTCCTGATGATCTGTCTCCAACCAAGGAGGGCCTACAGCAGCACCTAGATCATTTGCACATATTCTGTCAGACCTGGGGCCTGGCAGACCTGGGCCCTGACAGACCTGGGCCCTGACAGTAAATCTCAGTAAGACAAAAATAACGGTGTTGAAGCTGTGAACGATCTGAGAGAAAAGGCAAGAAAGGCCTTCTATGCCATCAAAAGGAATATAAAACTTGACAAGTAAGATCTGGCTAAAAAAATAATAGAATCAGTCATAGAGCCCACTGCCCTTTATGGTTGTGAGGTCTGGTGTCCGCACACCAACCAAGAATTCACAAAATGGGACAAACACCAAATTGAGACTCTGCATGCAGAATTCTGCAAAAATAACCAAACACCTCAGCAAAAATAACGAAAAACCACCAAATAATGCAGAGCAGAATGAGGCCGATACCCGCTAATGATCAAAATCCAGGAAAGACCCATGAAATTCTACAACCACCTAAAAGGAAGCGATTCACAAACCTTCCATAACAAAGCCATCACCTACAGAGAGATGAACCTGGAGAAGAGTCCCCTAAGCAAGCTGGTCCTGGGGCTCTGTTCACAAACACAAACACACCCTACAGAGCCCCAGGACAGCAGCACAATTAGACCCAACCAAATCATGAGAAAACAAAAAAAGATAACAGGGTGTAACATTACTGCCAGGATGCAGCCAAGTCATTTGTGTCTCAGTGACCAAACCTCCTTCCTTTACCCATGAGGCCAGGCACCAGTTAATTGCCTGTTGATCTGGGGATGAGCTGAAACCTCCTTCCTCTTCTTCCACTTCGCCATGTCTCTTCTTTCTCCTCTTCCACCTCCTCCTCTTCTACCTGCTCCTCTACCTCCTCCGCCTTTTCCTCTTCCACCTCTTCCACCTCCTCCTCCAACTCCTCTTCCACCTCCTTCTCTTCCACCTCCTCCTCTTCTACCTGCTCCTCTACCTCCTCCACCTTTTCCTCTTCCACCTCCTCCTCCCCCTCCTCCACCTCCTCCTCTTCCACCTCCTTCTCCTTCTCTTCTACCTCCTCCTCTTCCACCACCTTCTCTTCCACCACCTT
Source organism: Oncorhynchus gorbuscha (assembly GCF_021184085.1). NCBI lineage: Eukaryota > Metazoa > Chordata > Actinopteri > Salmoniformes > Salmonidae > Oncorhynchus > Oncorhynchus gorbuscha. Next base: position 6,468 of record NW_025752698.1, read on the forward strand.
CTCCTCCTCCACATCCTCTTCCACCTCCTCCTCTTCCACCTCCTCCTCCACCTCCTTCTCCTCCACCTCAACCTCCTTATCCTCCATCTCCTCCACTTCTTCTTCTTCCTCTTCCTCTGATTTCTCTTTCTCTTCCTCCCCGTCACCACACCCCCTCTCCTCTCAGCACTTAGATAACAACGGGAACAGAGTAGAAGTGCCATTGTTAGCAGTATTAAAACCATCATTTTGAGAACAGAACAAAGGCTACTGTGAACTGATTGATAAAAGTGTCATTCTCAGACCGAAGCTTTCATGTAGGACGCCAAGGGAAGAGAGAGAGGAGGAGAGGAGGAGGAAGGAAGAGGAGGAGGAGGAGGTGTGGAGGAGGTGGAGGAAGATGAGGAGAGGAGGGAGAGAAGGAAGTGTAGGAGGAGGAGGAGGAGGAAGGAGAGGAAGGAGGAGGAAGGAGGAGGAAGAGGAGAGGAGAAGGAATGGGAGAGGAGGAGGAGGTGGAAGCGGGAAGGTGGAGGAGGTGTAGGGGAGGAGGAGGAGGAGGAAGGAGAGGAAAGGAATGGGAGAAGGAGGAGGAAGGAAGGTGGAGAGGGAGTAGGTGGAGGAGGTGTAGGGAGGAAGGAGAGGAAGAAGGAATGGGAGAGGAAGGAGAGGAGAGGAAGGAGGAGGAGGTGGAGAGGGTAGGTGGAGGAGGTGTAGAGGGAGGGAGGTGGAGGAGGAGAGGAGAAGGAATGGGAGAGGAGGAGGAGGAGGTGGAGGGGGAGGTGGAGGAGGGTGTAGGGGGAGGAGGAGAAGGAGGAGGGAGGAGCAGGAGGGAGGAGAGGAGAAGGAAGGGAGAGAAGGAGGAGGGGAGGCGGAGGAGGAGGAGGAGGTGGTGGAGGGAGGAGGAGGAGGAGAGGAGAAGGAAGGAGAGAGGAGAGGGAAGGGGAGAGGAGGAGGAGGAGGGTGGAGGGAGGAGGAGTGGAGAAGGAAGGGGAGAGGAGGAGGAAGGGGAGAGGAGGAGAGAGAGGAGGCGAGGCGGAGGAGGAAGGAGGAGAGGAGAAGGAAGGGGAGAGGAGGAGGGAGGAGTGGAGGTGGAGGAGGTGGAGGGAGGAAGAGGAAGGAGGAGGGAAGCGGAGGAGGAGGTGGAGGGAGGAAGAAGAGAAGAGGAGAAGGAAGGGAGAGGAGGAGGAAGGAGAGAGGAGGAGGAGGAGGAGGTGGAGGAGGAGTGGAGAAGGAAAGGGAGAGGAGGAGGAGGAAGGGGAGAGGAGGATGAAGGGGAGGGGAGGAGAAGGAAGGGGAGAGGAGGAGGAAGGGGAGAGGAGGAGGAAGAGGAGGAGGAGGAGGAAGGGGAGAGGGAGGAGGAGGAGGAGGTGGAGGGAGGAGGAGAAGGAAGGGGAGAGGAGGAGGAAGGGGAGAGGAGGAGGACGGGGAGAGGAGGGGAGGAGGAGGAGGAGGTGGAGGGAGAGGAGGAGGAAGATGAGAGGAGAGACCCTTTAAGATACACCATGTTCTGCCCCTGGCATCCAGTGTCCTTTCCTTTCCTCCGTTTAAACTCCGTTTAAAGATGAGCGGACACACACAGTGCTGAGCTGACAGCTGGGTAGCAGACAGAGCAGAGTCCCGGTGAGGAGAGGCACAGAGGAGGCTCAGGGGCGAGTCGGTGAGGAGGAGCGAGGAGGGAGTCCCCAGACACACAGGACTTTTCTATGGCGCTAATTAGTACTCTAAATCATACTGTCAGCTGTCACTCAGGACAGAGAAGAGAGAGAGAGAGAGAGATGGAGTGGAGAGGACCCAGAGACACAGGGCTATGATCATCAGGGCTGAGAGAAAGAGAGAGAGAGAGAGAGATGGAGGGGAGGGACCCAGAGACACAGGGCTATGATCATCAGGGCTGAGAGAAAGCGAGAGAGAGGGGGATCTTTATAGGTGCTGCTGTGCTCAGCCATTTTAAAGCAGAGGAATTATAATGACCCTGGCCTGGTGTGACTACAGAGGAGAGGACCGGGGGGAGGGGTGGAGGTGTGGAGGGGTGGAGGAGTGGAGGAGTGGAGGGATGGAGGAGTGGAGGGGTGGATGAATGGAGGGATGGAGGGATGGAGGAGTGGAGGGATGGAGGGATGGAGGAGTGGAGGAGTGGAGGGATGGAGGGTGGAGGGATGGAGGGGTGGAGGGATGGAGGGATGGAGGAGTGGAGGGATGGAGGGGTCGAGGAGTGGAGGGATAGAGGAGTGGAGGAGTGGAGGATGGAGGGGTGGAGGAGTGGAGGGATGGAGGAGTGGAGGGGTGGAGGGGTGGAGGATGGAGGAGTGGAGGGATGGAGGAGTGGAGGGATGGAGGAGTGGAGGAGTGGAGGGATGGAGGAGTGGAGGAGTGGAGGAGTGGAGGGATGGAGGAGTGGAGGATGGAGGAGTGGAGGGATGGAGGAGTGGAGGATGGAGGAGTGGAGGAGTGGAGGAGTGGAGGAGTGGAGGGATGGAGGAGTGGAGGATGGAGGAGTGGAGGGATGGAGGAGTGGAGGATGGAGGAGTGGAGGAGTGGAGGAGTGGAGGAGTGGAGGGATGGAGGAGTGGAGGGATGGAGGAGTGGAGGAGTGGAGGAGTGGAGGGATGGAGGAGTGGAGTAGTGGAGGATGGAGGAGTGGAGGGATGGAGGAGTGGAGGGATGGAGGGGTGGAGGAGTGGAGGGATGGAGGAGTGGAGGGATGGAGGGGTGGAGGAGTGGAGGGATGGAGGAGTGGAGGGATGGAGGAGTGGAGTAGTGGAGTAGTGGAGTAGTGGAGGATGGAGGAGTGGAGGATGGAGTAGTGGAGGATGGAGGAGTGGAGGATGGAGGGATGGAGGGATGGAGGAGTGGAGGAGTGGAGGGATGGAGGAGTGGAGGATGGAGGAGTGGAGGGATGGAGGAGTGGAGGAGTGGAGGAGTGGAGGAGTGGAGGATTGGAGGGATGGAGGGAAGGAGTGATGGAGTAGTGGAGGGGTGGAGGAGTGGAGGATGGAGTAGTGGAGGGATGGAGGAGTGGAGTGGAGGGATGGAGGAGTGGAGGGATGGAGGAGTGGAGGGGTGGAGGAATGGAGGGATGGGGAGATGGAGGAGTGGAGGGATGGAGGAGTGGAGGGGTGGAGGAGTGGAGGGATGGAGGAGTGGGAGGGATGGAGGGGTCGAGGAGTGGAGGGATGGAGGAGTGGAGGGGTGGATGAATGGAGGGATGGAGGGATGGAGGAATGGAGGGATGGAGGAGTGGAAGAGTGGAGGATGGAGGGGTGGAGGAGTGGAGGGAAGGAGGAGTGGAGGATGGAGGAGTGGAGGGATGGAGGGATGGAGGAGTGGAGGAGTGGAGGGATGGAGGAGTGGAGGGATGGAGGAGTGGAGGATGGAGAGGTGGAGGGGTGGGAGGAGTGGAGGAGATGGAGGAGTGGAGGGGTGGAGGAGTGGAGGGGTGGAGGGGTGGAGGATGGAGGAGTGGAGGGATGGAGAGAGTGGAGGGATGGAGGGGTGGAGGAGTGGAGGATGGAGGAGTGGAGGGATGAAGGAGTGGAGGATGGAGGGGATGGAGGAGTGGAGGGATGGAGGAGTGGAAGAGTGGAGGATGGAGGGATGGAGGAGTGGAGGGATGGAGGAGTGGAAGAGTGGAGGATGGAGGAGGTGGAGGAGTGGAGGGATGGAGGAGTGGAGGGGTGGAGGAGTGGAGGATGGAGGAGTGGAGTGATGGAGGAGTGGAGGAGTGGAGGGATGGAGGAGTGGAGGAGTGGAGGGATGGAGGAGTGGAGGGATGGAGGAGTGGAGGATGGAGGGGTGGAGGGGTGGAGGAGTGGAGGGATGGAGGAGTGGAGGGGTGGAGGGGTGGAGGGATGGAGGAGTGGAGGGATGGAGAGATGGAGGGATGGAGGGGTGGAGGAGTGGAGGATGGAGGAGTGGAGGGATGAAGGAGTGGAGGGATGGAGGGATGGAGGAGATGGGAGGGATGGAGGAGTGAGAAGAGTGGAGGATGGAGGAGGTGGAGGAGTGGAGGGATGAGAGGAGTGGAGGGGTGGAGGGATGGAGGAGGTGGAGAGGGTGGAGGAGTGGAGGGATGAAGGAGTGGAGGGGTGGAGGAGTGGAGGGGTGGAGGAGTGGAGGGATGAAGGAGTGGAGGGGTGGAGGGATGGAGGAGTGGAGGGGATGGAGGATGGAGGAGATGGAGGGATGAAGGAGTGGAGGGATGGAGGAGTGGAGGAGTGGAGGGATGGAGGGAGTGGAGGAGTGGAGGGATGGAGGAGTGGGAGGGATGGAGGAGTGGAGGATGGAGGGGTGGAGGGGTGGAGGAGTGGAGGGATGGAGGAGTGGAGGGGTGGAGGGGTGGAGGATGGAGGAGTGGAGGGATGGAGAGATGGAGGGATGGAGGGGTGGAGGAGTGGAGGATGGAGGAGTGGAGGGATGAAGGAGTGGAGGGATGGAGGGATGGAGGAGTGGAGGGATGGAGGAGTGGAAGAGTGGAGGATGGAGGGGTGGAGGAGTGGAGGGATGAAGGAGTGGAGGGGTGGAGGGATGGAGGGGTGGAGGGGTGGAGGATGGAGGAGTGGAGGGATGAAGGAGTGGAGGGATAGAGGAGTGGAGGGGTGGAGGAGTGGAGGATGGAGGAGTGGAGGGATGAAGGAGTGGAGGGATGGAGGAGTGGAGGGGTGGAGGAGTGGAGGGGTGGAGGAGTGGAGGATGGAGGAGTGGAGGGATGAAGGAGTGGAGGGGTGGAGGGATGGAGGGGTGGAGGGGTGGAGGAGTGGAGGGATGAAGGAGTGGAGGGATGGAGGAGTGGAGGGGTGGAGGAGTGGAGGGGTGGAGGAGTGGAGGATGGAGGAGTGGAGGGATGAAGGAGTGGAGGGGTGGAGGGATGGAGGGGTGGAGGGGTGGAGGATGGAGGAATGGAGGGATGGAGGAGTGGAGGGATGGAGGAGTGTAGGAGTGTAGGAGTGTAGGAGTGGAGGAGTGGAGGAGTGGAGGGATGAAGGAGTGGAGGGATGGAGGAGTGGAGGAGTGTAGGAGTGGAGGATGGAGGAGTGGAGTAGTGGAGGGATGAAGGAGTGGAGGGATGGAGGAGTGTAGGAGTGTAGGAGTGTAGGAGTGGAGGAGTGGAGGAGTGGAGTAGTGGAGGGATGAAGGAGTGGAGGGATGGAGGAGTGGAGGAGTGTAGGAGTGGAGGATGGAGGAGTGGAGTAGTGGAGGGATGAAGGAGTGGAGGGATGGAGGAGTGTAGGAGTGTAGGAGTGTAGGAGTGGAGGAGTGGAGGAGTGGAGGGATGAAGGAGTGGAGGGATGGAGGAGTGTAGGAGTGGAGGATGGAGGAGTGGAGTAGTGGAGGGATGAAGGAGTGGAGGGATGGAGGAGTGTAGGAGTGTAGGAGTGTAGGAGTGGAGGAGTGGAGGAGTGGAGGATGAAGGAGTGTAGGAGTGGAGGAGTGGAGGATGGAGGAGTGGAGGATGGAGTAGTGGAGTAGTGGAGGGATGGAGGAGTGGAGGATGGAGTAGTGGAGTAGTGGAGGATGGAGTAGTGGAGGAGTGGAGTAGTGGAGGAGTGGAGGAGTGGGGGGATGAAGGAGTGTAGGAGTGTAGGAGTGGAGGATGGAGGAGTGGAGGATGGAGTAGTGGAG
>NW_025752699.1:0-12062 GCF_021184085.1 Oncorhynchus gorbuscha
GAGTGTAGAGGCAGGTAGCCTAGTGGTTATAGTGTAGAGGCGGTAGGTAGCCTAGTGGTTCGAGCATTAGACTTGTAACCAAAAGATTGCAAGATTGAATACCCTGAGCTGACAAGGTAAAAGTTCTGCTCCTGAACAAGGCAGTTAAACCCACTTTCCCGGTAGGCCGTCATTGAAAATAAGATTTTGTTCTTAACTGACTTGCATTGTTAAAAAAAGTTATAAAATATTAGGTACAATACTACCAGGCCTATATCCTGACTCTACTACCAGGTCGATATCCTGACTCTACTACCAGGTCTATATCCTGACTACTACCAGGTCGATATCCTGACTCTACTACCAGGTCTATATCCTGACTACTACCAGGTCTATATCCTGACTACTACTAGGTCTATATCCTGACTACTACCAGGTCTATATCCTGACTCTACTACCAGGTCTATATCCTGACTCTACTACCAGGTCTATATCCTGACTCTATAGGTCTATATCCTGACTACTACCAGGTCTATATCCTGACTACTACCAGGTCTATATCCTGACTCTACTACCAGGTCTATATCCTGACTCTATAGGTCTATATCCTGACTACTACCAGGTCTATATCCTGACTACTACCAGGTCTATATCCTGACTCTACTACCAGGTCTATATCCTGACTCTATAGGTCTATATCCTGACTACTACCAGGTCTATATCCTGACTCTACTACCAGGTCTATATCCTGACTCTACTACCAGGTCTATATCCTGACTCTACTACCAGGTCGATATCCTGACTCTACTACCAGGTCTATATCCTGACTCTACTACCAGGTCTATATCCTGACTCTATAGGTCTATATCCTGACTACTACCAGGTCTATATCCTGACTCTACTACCAGGTCTATATCCTGACTACTACCAGGTCTATATCCTGACTCTACTACCAGGTCTATATCCTGACTCTATAGGTCTATATCCTGACTACTACCAGGTCTATATCCTGACTCTACTACCAGGTCTATATCCTGACTCTACTACCAGGTCTATATCCTGACTCTACTACCAGGTCTATATCCTGACTACTACCAGGTCTATATCCTGACTCTACTACCAGGTCTATATCCTGACTCTACTACCAGGTCTATATCCTGACTACTACCAGGTCTATATCCTGACTCTACTACCAGGTCTATATCCTGACTCTATAGGTCTATATCCTGACTACTACCAGGTCTATATCCTGACTCTACTACCAGGTCTATATCCTGACTCTACTACCAGGTCTATATCCTGACTCTACTACCAGGTCTATATCCTGACTACTACCAGGTCTATATCCTGACTCTACTACCAGGTCTATATCCTGACTCTACTACTAGGTCTATATCCTGACTCTACTACCAGGTCTATATCCTGACTACTACCAGGTCTATATCCTGACTCTACTACCAGGTCTATATCCTGACTACTACCAGGTCTATATCCTGACTCTACTACCAGGTCTATATCCTGACTCTACTACCAGGTCTATATCCTGACTCTACTACCAGGTCTATATCCTGACTCTACTACCAGGTCTATATCCTGACTCTACTACCAGGTCTATATCCTGACTACTACCAGGTCTATATCCTGACTCTACTACCAGGTCTATATCCTGACTACTGCCAGGTCTATATCCTGACTCTACTAACAGGTCTATATCCTGACTCTATAGGTCTATATCCTGACTCTTCTACCAGGTCTATATCCTGACTACTACCAGGTCTATATCCTGACTACTACCAGGTCTATATCCCGACTACTAACAGGTCTATATCCTGACTCTACTACCAGGTCTATATCCTGACTCTACTACCAGGTCTATATCCTGACTCTTCTACCAGGTCTATATCCTGACTCTACTACCAGGTCTATATCCTGACTCTACTACCAGGTCTATATCCTGACTACTACCAGGTCTATATCCTGACTACTACCAGGTCTATATCCTGACTCTACTACCAGGTCTATCCTGACTATAAGTTTATATACTGACTCTATAGGTCTATGTCCTGACTCTACGACTGACAGAGGCAGAGAGTGTCATGACTCTACGACTGACAGAGGCAGAGAGAGTAGAGCGAGAGAGGTGAAATGTGTGTGCATGGCGTGTCTCGGCTCTACCTTTCACTGCAGGGAATGCTCCCCAGGGCTATGAGCAAAGGAGCCTCGGCATGCCGCGCTGTGTGTGTGTGTGATGCTCTGGTGCTGTGTGTGTGTGTGTGTGTGATGCTCTGGTGCTGTGTGTGTGTGTGTGTGTGTGTGTGTGTGTGTGTGTGTGTGTGTGTGTGTGTGTGTGTGTGTGTGTGTGTGTGTGTGTGTGTGTGTGTGTGTGTGTGTGTGTGTGTGTGTGTGTGTGTGTGTGTGTGTGTGTGTGTGTGTGTGTGTGTGTGTGTGTGTGTGTGTGTGTGTGTGTGTGTGTGTGTGTGATGTGATGCTCTGGTGCTGTGTGTGTGTGTGTGATGCTCTAGTGCTGTGTGTGTGTGATGCTCTGGTGCTGTGAGTGTGTGTGATGCTCTGGTGCTGTGTGTGTGTGTGATGCTCTGGCGCTGTGTGTGTGTGATGCTCTGGTGCTGTGTGTGTGTGATGCTCTGGTGCTGTGTGTGTGTGTGATGCTCTGGTGCTGTGTGTGTGTGTGATGCTCTGGTGCTGTGTGTGTGTGTGTGTGTGTGTGATGCTCTGGTGCTGTGTGTGTGTGTGTGTGTGTGTGTGTGTGTGTGTGTGTGTGTGTGTGTGTGTGTGTGTGTGTGTGTGTGTGTGTGTGTGTGTGTGTGTGTGTGTGTGTGTGTGTGTGTGTGTGTGTGTGTGTGTGTGTGTGTGTGATGCTCTGGTGCTGTGTGTGTGTGTGTGATGCTCTGGTGCTGTGTGTGTGTTTTTGTGTGATGCTGTGAGACATCAATGAGCTTTCTCCTCACACAGAGGGAGACAATTAAAACAGAATGCTTAATAAGTGTATATATAGCTGTTCTATTTGGAACCCAGGCAGACATTCTAAGGTTCTAAAAGTCTCCCTCCCTTCCCTCTCTCACTCTCTCCATCCCTCACCCTCTCTTTCTCTCGCTCTCTCCCTTCCCCTCCTCTCTCCATCCCTCACCCTCTCTTTCTCCCTCCCCTCTCCCCCTCCCTCCTCTCTGTCTTCCTCACCCTCTCTCCTTCTACCTCTTTCCCTTCCCCTCCTCTCTATCCCTCACCCTCTCTTTCTCTCTCTCGCTCTCTCCTTTCCTCCCTTCTCTCTCTCCCCACTCCCCTCTCTGTCTTCCTCCCACTCTCTCTCTCTCTCCCTCCCCTCTCTCTCTCCCCACTCCCCCTCTCTTTCTTCCTCCCCCTCTCTCTCCCTCCCTTCCCCTTTCTCTCCCCCAGTCTCTCTCTAACTGGTTTTTATCTGTTGTTATCAGCATCAGTTATCACCAACAGAGGGTTGGTAGCGACAGTGTCCGATTGGATTTTATTAGGATCTCGTTTGAACTAATGTTCCAAGAGTTCCTTAAACATTCAAATACATTTGAGAATACAATCACATGTTCATATATAACACAGTGTTACTGATATAGTAGTGACCAGATAAATACTATGACAGTCTGGCCTGATAAATACTATGACAGTCTGACCAGATAAATACTATGACAGTCTGGCCTGATAAATACTATGACAGTCTGGCCTGATAAATACTATGACAGTCTGACCAGATAAATACTATGACAGTCTGGCCTGATAAATAATATGACAGTCTGGCCTGATAAATAATATGACAGTCTGGCCTGATACATACTATGACAGTCTGGCCTGATAAATAATATGACAGTCTGGCCTGATAAATAATATGACAGTCTGGCCTGATACATACTATGACAGTCTGGCCTGATAAATAATATGACAGTCTGGCCTGATAAATAATATGACAGTCTGGCCTGATACATACTATGACAGTCTGGCCTGATAAATAATATGACAGTCTGGCCTGATAAATAATATGACAGTCTGGCCTGATACATACTATGACAGTCTGGCCTGATAAATACTATGACAGTCTGACCTGATAAATACTATGACAATCTGACCAGATAAATACTATGACAGTCTGGCCTGATAAATAATATGACAGTCTGGCCTGATACATACTATGACAGTCTGGCCTGATAAATACTATGACAGTCTGACCTGATAAATACTATGACAATCTGACCAGATAAATACTATGACAGTATATCTCCACCTTAATACAACCCATGACTGCAACAAGAAGAACCACATCTCCACCTTAAAACAACCCATGACTACAACAGAAGAACCACATCTCCACCTTAAAACAATCCTTGCTGCTTTATTCTGTGCATTCTGCAGCCTCCTAGCTTCACTAGATGATGCATTTCCCCCAGACCACAGAACAGTAGTTCACTTGACTCTCAATTAATGCTTGTGTTATTTGCTTAAGAATCTTTCCCGGTAAATATTTAAGCTATCCGTCTGATCATGCATGCAGGCTACCCTGCCGCCTCTACACTCTAACCACTAGGCTACCCTGCCGCCTCTACACTCTAACCACTAGGCTACCCTGCCGCCTCTACACTCTAACCACTAGGCTACCCTGCCGCCTCTACACTCTAACCACTAGGCTACCCTGCCGCCTCTACACTCTCCTCTACACTCTAACCACTAGGCTACCCTGCCGCCTCTACACTCTAACCACTAGGTTACCTGCCTCCTCTACACTCTAACCACTAGGCTACCCTGCCGCCTCTACACTCTAACCACTAGGTTACCTGCCTCCTCTACACTCTCCTCTACACTCTACCCACTAGGCTACCTGCCTCCTCTACACTCTAACCACTAGGTTACCTGCCTCCTCTACACTCTAACCACTAGGCTACCCTGCCGCCTCTACACTCTAACCACTAGGTTACCTGCCTCCTCTACACTCTCCTCTACACTCTACCCACTAGGCTACCTGCCTCCTCTACACTCTAACCACTAGGTTACCTGCCTCCTCTACACTCTCCTCTACACTCTACCCACTAGGCTACCTGCCTCCTCTACACTCTAACCACTAGGCTACCTGCCGCCTCTACACTCTAACCACTAGACTACCTACCTCCTCTACACTCTAACCACTAGGCTACCTACCTCCTCTACACTCTAACCACTAGGCGACCTGCCTCCTCTACACTCTAACCACTAGGCTACCTGCCTCCTCTACACTCTAACCACTAGGCTACCCTGCCGCCTCTACACTCTAACCACTAGGCTACCCTGCCGCCTCTACACTCTACCCACTAGGCTACCTGCCTCCTCTACACTCTAACCACTAGGCTACCCTGCCGCCTCTACACTCTAACCACTAGGCTACCTGCCTCCTCTACACTCTCCTCTACACTCTACCCACTAGGCTACCTGCCTCCTCTACACTCTAACCACTAGGCGACCTGCCTCCTCTACACTCTAACCACTAGGCTACCTGCCTCCTCTACACTCTCCTCTACACTCTACCCACTAGGCTACCTGCCTCCTCTACACTCTAACCACTAGGCTACCTGCCTCCTCTACACTCTCCTCTACACTCTACCCACTAGGCTACCTGCCGCCTCTACACTCTAACCACTAGGCTACTTACCTCCTCTACACTCTAACCACTAGGCTACCCTGCCCCCTCTACACTCTAACCACTAGGTTACCTGCCTCCTCTACACTCTCCTCTACACTCTAACCACTAGGCTACCATGCCGCCTCTACACTACCCACTAGGCTACCTGCCTCCTCTACACTCTAACCACTAGGCTACCCTGCCGCCTCTACACTCTAACCACTAGGCTACCCTGCCCCCTCTACACTCTAACCACTAGGCTACCCTGCCCCATCTACACTCTAACCACTAGGCTACCTGCCTCCTCTACACTCTACCCACTAGGCTACCTGCCTCCTCTACACTCTAACCACTAGGTTACCTGCCTCCTCTACACTCTCCTCTACACTCTACCCACTAGGCTACCTGCCTCCTCTACACTCTAACCACTAGGCTACCTGCCTCCTCTACTCTCTAACCACTAGGCTACCTGCCACCCCCACACTCTAACCACTAGGCTACCTGCCTCCTCTACACTCTAACCACTAGGCGACCTGCCTCCTCTACACTCTAACCACTAGGCTACCTGCCACCCCCACACTCTAACCACTAGGCTACCTGCCTCCTCTACACTCTAACCACTAGGCTACCTACCTCCTCTACACTCTAACCACTAGGCTACCTACCTCCTCTACACTCTAACCACTAGGCTACCTTCCTCCCCGTCATTCAGTCTCTCATAATAACACTGTTAGTTAATCACTACAGTCTGATGTCTCTCATAATAACACTGTTAGTTAATCACTACAGTCTGATGGTTCCCATAATAACACTGCCAAATAGACAGAGAAGGAAAGGGAGACTAAGAGGGAGAGAGGAAAATATGAAGATAGAGGCAGACCAGGAAGTTAATTATTCAAAGAATTTAATACAAACGTTTAATTATTAAACCCAGAGGAAAACAAGAACGACTCATTACCAATTAAATTGGTGTCATTAAGCAGTAACACATTATTAATAAAACTACTATTGCTATTATTACTATTATTATAATAATAATTCTTATTATGTTATTGGTACTCCAAATAGTAGTGTTATGTTAGTAGGTGTGATGGTAATAGTAGTAGTTTAATGATGGGGTGATGGTGGTTGGTAGTAGTAGTAGTAGTAGTAATAGTAGTAGTAATGTTGATGGTGGTTGTAGTACTGATGTAGGTGTGAAGTTGACAGTTAGTTATAGTTATAGTAGGTAGAGATATTACAGTATTACAGATATTACAATATCTCTACTACCATTACCACTAGTAGTATGACTACCTCTAATATATCTACCATTACCACTAGTAGTATTACTACCTCTAATATCTCTACCATTACCACTAGTAGTATTACTACCTCTAATATCCCTACTACCATTACCACTAGTAGTATTACTACCTCTAATATCTCTACCATTACCACTAGTAGTATTTATACCTCTAATATCTCTACCACCATTACCACTAGTAGTATTTATACCTCTAATATCTCTACCACCATTATCACTAGTAGTATTTATACCTCTAATATCTCTACCACCATTACCACTAGTAGTATTACTACCTCTAATATCTCTACTACCATTACCACTAGTAGTATTTATACCTCTAATATGTCTAATACCATTACCACTAGTAGTATTACTACCTCTAATATCTCTACCATTACCACTAGTAGTATTACTACCTATAATATCTCTACCACCATTACCACTAGTAGTATTTATACCTCTAATATCTCTACCATTACCACTAGTAGTATTACTACCTCTAATATCTCTACAACCATTACCACTAGTAGTATTACTACCTCTAATATCTCTGCTACCATTACCACTAGTAGTATTACTACCTCTAGTATCTCTACAATTACCACTAGTAGTATTTATACATCTAATATCTCTACCATTACCACGAGTAGTATTACTACCTCTAATATCTCTACCATTACCACTAGTAGTATTACTACCTCTAATATCTCTACCATTACCACTAGTAGTATTACTACCTCTAATATCTCTACCATTACCACTAGTAGTATTACTACCTCTAATGTCTCTACTACCATTACCACTAGTAGTATTACTACCTCTAATATCTCTACCACCATTACCACTAGTAGTATTACTACCTCTAGTATCTCTACCATTACCACTAGTAGTATTACTACCTCTAATATCTCTACCATTACCACTAGTAGTATTACTACCTCTAATATCTCTACCACCATTACCACTAGTAGTATTACTACCTCTAATATCTCTACCATTACCACTAGTAGTATTACTACCTCTAATATCTCTACTACCATTACCACTAGTAGTATTACTACCTCTAATATCTCTACCATTACCACTAGTAGTATGACTACCTCTAGTATCTCTACCATTACCACTAGTAGTATTACTACCTCTAATATCTCTACCATTACCACTAGTAGTATTTATACCTCTAATATCTCTACCATTACAACTAGTAGTATTACTACCTCTAATATCTCTACCATTACCACTAGTAATATTTATACCTCTATTATCTCTACCATTACCACTAGTAGTATTACTACCTCTAATATCTCTACCATTACCACTAGTAGTATTTATACCTCTAATATCTCTACCATTACCACTAGTAGTATTACTACCTCTAATATCTCTACCATTACCACTAGTAGTATTACTACCTCTAATATCTCTACCATTACCACTAGTAGTATTACTACCTCTAATATCTCTACCATTACCACTAGTAGTATTACTACCTCTAATATCTCTACCATTACCACTAGTATTATGTCCTGCGCCCCGACTCCTTGAAGTAGAAATCTTAATCAAATCAAGGTTAGTGATCCCTGTTCTAACGTCCAGTTATTTGTGGTCATAGGAAACATTATGTTCAAAAAAAGTTCAGATCAGCGCAAATAATCACAGAAACCCTCAGGATTGGTCAGGAGAGTAAAAGGTCAGTGCAGCACCATTCAGCGAGAGAGAGAGAGTGTGTAAGGGAGGGAAGGAGGGACATAAAGCAGGACGTTTGATGTTTGAAAACAGAACAGGTTTAATCAGGTGGTCTTTCCCTCATTTCCTCTATTAAAACACCAAACTAAACGACCAATCAAGATTCTTTCTCACTGCCTTTTCTTTCTCCCAACAGGCTTAACAGGAGATGACCTAGATAAGAGGAAAGAAGTCTATGGGGAAAACCTTATACCTCCGAAGAAGCCAAAGACCTTCCTCCAGTTAGTATGGGAGGCCCTGCAGGACGTGACTCTGATCATCTTGGAGGTGGCTGCCCTGATCTCTGGGACTGTCCTTCTATCAGCCTCCGGGAGGGGACAGCGGAGAGTGTGAGTACTGAGACGCGCACATACGTGGAGACATACGTACGCACACAGGCATGTAAAACCCTCCTATTGTGTTAAATCTAAAGGTCATATTTGGTGAATTTCAACTAAGGACTTAACCTGGTGTTTTGCCTACCATGAAGGCCCAGACTTTAGTGTTTCAAATCAAATCAAGTTTTATTGGTCACATGGTTAGCAGATGTTATTGGTCACATGGTTAGCAGATGTTATTGGTCACATGGTTAGCAGATGTTAATGGTCACATGGTTAGCAGATGTTAATGGTCACATGGTTAGCAGATGTTAATGGTCACATGGTTAGCAGATGTTAATGGTCACATGGTTAGCAGATGTTAATGGTCACATGGTTAGCAGATGTCAATGGTGACATGGTTAGCAGATGTTAATGGTCACATGGTTAGCAGATGTTAATGGTCACATGGTTAGCAGATGTTAATGGTCACATGGTTAGCAGATGTTATTGGTCACATGGTTAGCAGATGTTATTGGTCACATACACATGGTTAGCAGATGTTAATGGTCACATGGTTAGCAGATGTTAATGGTCACATGGTTAGCAGATGTTAATGGTCACATGGTTAGCAGATGTTAATGGTCACATGGTTAGCAGATGTTATTGGTCACATACACATGGTTAGCAGATGTTAATGGTCACATGGTTAGCAGATGTTAATGGTCACATGGTTAGCAGATGTTAATGGTCACATGGTTAGCAGATGTTAATGGTCACATGGTTAGCAGATGTTAATGGTCACATGGTTAGCAGATGTTAATGGTCACATGGTTAGCAGATGTTAATGGTCACATGGTTAGCAGATGTTAATGGTCACATGGTTAGCAGATGTTAATGGTCACATGGTTAGCAGATGTTAATGGTCACATGGTTAGCAGATGTTAATGGTCACATGGTTAGCAGATGTTAATGGTCACATGGTTAGCAGATGTTAATGGTCACATGGTTAGCAGATGTTAATGGTCACATGGTTAGCAGATGTTAATGGTCACATGGTTAGCAGATGTTAATGGTCACATGGTTAGCAGATGTTAATGGTCACATGGTTAGCAGATGTTAATGGTCACATGGTTAGCAGATGTTATTGGTCACATGGTTAGCAGATGTTAATGGTCACATGGTTAGCAGATGTTAATGGTCACATGGTTAGCAGATGTTAATGGTCACATGGTTAGCAGATGTTAATGGTCACATGGTTAGCAGATGTTAATGGTCACATGGTTAGCAGATGTTAATGGTCACATGGTTAGCAGATGTTAATGGTCACATGGTTAGCAGATGTTAATGGTCACATGGTTAGCAGATGTTAATGGTCACATGGTTAGCAGATGTTAATGGTCACATGGTTAGCAGATGTTAATGGTCACATGGTTAGCAGATGTTAATGGTCACATGGTTAGCAGATGTTAATGGTCACATGGTTAGCAGATGTTAATGGTCACATGGTTAGCAGATGTTAATGGTCACATGGTTAGCAGATGTTATTGGTCACATGGTTAGCAGATGTTAATGGTCACATGGTTAGCAGATGTTAATGGTCACATGGTTAGCAGATGTTAATGGTCACATGGTTAGCAGATGTTATTGGTCACATGGTTAGCAGATGTTATTGGTCACATGGTTAGCAGATGTTAATGGCCACATGGTTAGCAGATGTTAATGGTCACATGGTTAGCAGATGTTAATTGGTCACATGGTTAGCAGATGTTAATGGTCACATGGTTAGCAGATGTTAATGGTCACATGGTTAGCAGATGTTAATGGTCACATGGTTAGCAGATGTTAATGGTCACATGGTTAGCAGATGTTAATGGTCACATGGTTAGCAGATGTTAATGGTCACATGGTTAGCAGATGTTAATGGTCACATGGTTAGCAGATGTTAATGGTCACATGGTTAGCAGATGTTAATGGTCACATGGTTAGCAGATGTTAATGGTCACATGGTTAGCAGATGTTAATGGTCACATGGTTAGCAGATGTTATTGGTCACATGGTTAGCAGATGTTAATGGTCACATGGTTAGCAGATGTTAATGGTCACATGGTTAGCAGATGTTAATGGTCACATGGTTAGCAGATGTTAATGGTCACATGGTTAGCAGATGTTAATGGTCACATGGTTAGCAGATGTTAATGGTCACATGGTTAGCAGATGTTAATGGTCACATGGTTAGCAGATGTTAATGGTCACATGGTTAGCAGATGTTAATGGTCACATGGTTAGCAGATGTTAATGGTCACATGGTTAGCAGATGTTAATGGTCACATGGTTAGCAGATGTTATTGGTCACATACACATGGTTAGCAGATGTTAATGGTCACATACACATGGTTAGCAGATGTTAATGGTCACATGGTTAGCAGATGTTAATGGTCACATGGTTAGCAGATGTTAATGGTCACATGGTTAGCAGATGTTATTGGTCACATACACATGGTTAGCAGATGTTATTGGTCACATACACATGGTTAGCAGATGTTAATGGTCACATGGTTAGCAGATGTTAATGGTCACATGGTTAGCAGATGTTAATGGTCACATGGTTAGCAGATGTTAATGGTCACATGGTTAGCAGATGTTAATGGTCACATGGTTAGCAGATGTTAATGGTCACATGGTTAGCAGATGTTAATGGTCACATGGTTAGCAGATGTTAATGGTCACATGGTTAGCAGATGTTAATGGTCACATGGTTAGCAGATGTTAATGGTCACATGGTTAGCAGATGTTAATGGTCACATGGTTAGCAGATGTTAATGGTCACATGGTTAGCAGATGTTAATGGTCACATGGTTAGCAGATGTTAATGGTCACATGGTTAGCAGATGTTATTGGTCACATGGTTAGCAGATGTTAATGGTCACATGGTTAGCAGATGTTAATGGTCACGTGGTTAGCAGATGTTAATGGTCACGTGGTTAGCAGATGTTAATGGTCACGTGGTTAGCAGATGTTAATGGTCACGTGGTTAGCAGATGTTAATGGTCACATGGTTAGCAGATGTTAATGGTCACATGGTTAGCAGATGTTAATGGTCACATGGTTAGCAGATGTTATT
>NW_025752700.1:0-12061 GCF_021184085.1 Oncorhynchus gorbuscha
TAGTCTACATGTTGACATACCTGAACACACCTGAGAAGACACATACACCTACAATATATCTGACTGAATATATTAGGCTACCTGTGTTCACTTACCTGTGTTCACTTACCTGTGTCTGTATTTAGAATACCTAGAGCCACACATACCTCCAGTACGACACCTGTCTGTGTTCACTTACCTGTGTTCACTTACCTGTGTCTGTATTTAGAATACCTAGAGCCACACATACCTCCAGTACGACACCTGTCTGTGTTCACTTACCTGTGTTCACTTACCTGTGTCTGTATTTAGAATACCTAGAGCCACACATACCTCCAGTACGACACCTGTCTGTGTTCACTTACCTGTGTTTCATTAGCCATTTTAATCGTTTAGCAGACACTCTTATCCAAAACCAATTAACTAGGTCTGTGTTAACTAGGTCTGTGTTAACTAGGTCTGTGTTAACTAGGTCTGTTAACTAGGTCTGTGTTAACTAGGTCGTGTTTTCATGATTTCCATCGAACTCCTCATCTCAAACACACCACCTCCTCTCTCTCTCCCTCCTCCTTCTCTCTCCTTCCTTGCTTCCCTCCCTCGTTCTCTCCAGTGCACTAAACAGATGATCGCAGAGCGGTTTGGTCGTGGTTCTCGGACTGTGGATCTAGAACTGGAGGCTCAGATAGAAGTTCTCCGGGACACCAAGAGGAAGTATGAGACTGTGCTGCGATTGGCCAGAGCCCTGACCAATCACTTGTACAGCATGGTGCAGACGCAACACGCCCTCGGGGACACCTTCACCGACCTCAGCCTGAAATCACCTGAACTACGAGTGAGAACCTGACCTATAACCTCTAGGCTAATCCCAGACCCCTAACCCAGAAATCACCTGAACTACAGGTGAGAACCTAACCTATAACCTCTAGGCTAATCCCAGACCCCTAACCCCTAACCCAGAAATCACCTGAACTACAGGTGAGAACCTAACCTATAACCTCTAGGCTAATCCCAGACCCCTAACCCAGAAATCACCTGAACTACAGGTGAGAACCTAACCTATAACCTCTAGGCTAATCCCAGACCCCTAACCCAGAAATCACCTGAACTACAGGTGAGAACCTGACCTATAACCTCTAGGCTAATCCCAGACCCCTAACCCAGAAATCACCTGAACTACAGGTGAGAACCTAACCTATAACCTCTAGGCTAATCCCAGACCCCTAACCCAGAAATCACCTGAACTACAGTTGAGAACCTGACCTATAACCTCTAGGCTAATCCCAGACCCCTAACCCAGAAATCACCTGAACTACAGGTGAGAACCTAACCTATAACCTCTAGGCTAATCCCAGACCCCTAACCCCTAACCCAGAAATCACCTGAACTACTGGTTAGAACATGACCCCTCAGCCAGAAATCACCTTTAACCCCTGACCTTAAATCAAGAGGTAGGGCTGTCACTTAACACTGTTTGGTCTTTGGGGGTTTTAGCTCAGGTGATGTCTTTGAATACATTGGTTGGATTGATCTGTGTGTGTGTGTGTGTGTGTGTGTGTGTGTGTGTGTGTGTGTGTGTGTGTGTGTGTGTGTGTGTGTGTGTGTGTGTGTGTGTGTGTGTGTGTGTGTGTGTGTGTGTGTGTGTGTGTGTGTGTGTGTGTGTGCGTGTGTGTTTTTAATGATGTTTCCTACAGGATGAGTTTGGGTACAACGCAGAGACCCAGAAGTTATTATGCAAGAACGGAGAGACACTGCTAGGAGCCATCAACTTCTTTGTGTCCAGCATCAATACACTGGTTAACAAGACCATGGAGGATACGCTGATGACCATCAAGATGTATGAGGCTGCTAGGTAACACACACCACCGTCTCCACGGCGACCATCAAGATGTATGAGGCTGCTAGGTAACACACACCGCCGTCTCCACGGCGACCATCAAGATGTATGAGGCTGCTAGGTAACACACACCACCGTCTCCACGGCGAACATCAAGATGTATGAGGCTGCTAGGTAACACACACCGCCGTCTCCACGGCGAACATCAAGATGTATGAGGCTTTCGCTCTCTCTGTCAGGTTGTAGTTGTCTCTTGTCTCCTCTCTGTCAGGTTGTAGTTGTCTTGTCTCCTCTCTGTCAGGTTGTAGTTGTCTCTTGTCTCCTCTCTGTCAGGTTGGAGTTGTCTCTCGTCTCCTCCTCTCGCTCTCTCTGTCAGGTTGTAGTTGTCTCTTGTCTCCTCCTCTCGCTCTCTCTGTCAGGTTGTAGTTGTCTCTCGTCTCCTCCTCTCGCTCTCTCTGTCAGGTTGTAGTTGTCTCTCGTCTCCTCCTCTCGCTCTCTCTGTCAGGTTGTAGTTGTCTCTTGTCTCCTCTCTGTCAGGTTGTAGTTGTCTCTCGTCTCCTCTCTGTCAGGTTGTAGTTGTCTCTCGTCTCCTCCTCTCGCTCTCTCTGTCAGGTTGTAGTTGTCTCTTGTCTCCTCTCTGTCAGGTTGTAGTTGTCTCTTGTCTCCTCTCTGTCAGGTTGTAGTTGTCTCTTGTCTCCTCTCTGTCAGGTTGGAGTTGTCTCTCGTCTCCTCTCTGTCAGGTTGTAGTTGTCTCTCGTCTCCTCCTCTCCTCTCTGTCAGGTTGGAGTTGTCTCTCGTCTCCTCCTCTCCTCTCTGTCAGGTTGGAGTTGTCTCTCGTCTCCTCTCTGTCAGGTTGGAGTTGTCTCTCGTCTCCTCTCTGTCAGGTTGTAGTTGTCTCTCGTCTCCTCTCTGTCAGGTTGGAGTTGTCTCTCGTCTCCTCTCTGTCAGGTTGGAGTTGTCTCTTGTCTCCTCTCTGTCAGGTTGTAGTTGTCTCTTGTCTCCTCTCTGTCAGGTTGTAGTTGTCTTGTCTCCTCTCTGTCAGGTTGTAGTTGTCTCTTGTCTCCTCCTCTCGCTCTCTCTGTCAGGTTGTAGTTGTCTCTTGTCTCCTCCTCTCGCTCTCTCTGTCAGGTTGTAGTTGTCTCTCGTCTCCTCCTCTCGCTCTCTCTGTCAGGTTGTAGTTGTCTCTTGTCTCCTCTCTGTCAGGTTGTAGTTGTCTCTCGTCTCCTCCTCTCGCTCTCTCTGTCAGGTTGTAGTTGTCTCTTGTCTCCTCTCTGTCAGGTTGTAGTTGTCTCTTGTCTCCTCTCTGTCAGGTTGGAGTTGTCTCTCGTCTCCTCTCTGTCAGGTTGGAGTTGTCTCTCGTCTCCTCTCTGTCAGGTTGTAGTTGTCTCTCGTCTCCTCTCTGTCAGGTTGGAGTTGTCTCTCGTCTCCTCTCTGTCAGGTTGGAGTTGTCTCTTGTCTCCTCTCTGTCAGGTTGTAGTTGTCTCTTGTCTCCTCTCTGTCAGGTTGTAGTTGTCTCTCGTCTCCTCTCTGTCAGGTTGTAGTTGTCTCTCGTCTCCTCCTCTCGCTCTCTCTGTCAGGTTGGAGTTGTCTCTTGTCTCCTCTCTGTCAGGTTGTAGTTGTCTCTTGTCTTCTCTGTCAGGTTGGAGTTGTCTCTTGTCTCCTCTCTGTCAGGTTGTAGTTGTCTCTTGTCTCCTCTCTGTCAGGTTGTAGTTGTCTCTTGTCTCCTCTCTGTCAGGTTGTAGTTGTCTCTCGTCTCCTCTGTCAGGTTGTAGTTGTCTCTCGTCTCCTCCTCTCGCTCTCTCTGTCAGGTTGTAGTTGTCTCTCGTCTCCTCTCTGTCAGGTTGGAGTTGTCTCTCGTCTCCTCTCTGTCAGGTTGGAGTTGTCTCTTGTCTCCTCTCTGTCAGGTTGTAGTTGTCTCTCGTCTCCTCTGTCAGGTTGTAGTTGTCTCTCGTCTCCTCTCTGTCAGGTTGTAGTTGTCTCGTCTCCTCTCTGTCAGGTTGGAGTTGTCTCTCGTCTCCTCTCTGTCAGGTTGGAGTTGTCTCTCGTCTCCTCTCTGTCAGGTTGG
Source organism: Oncorhynchus gorbuscha (assembly GCF_021184085.1). NCBI lineage: Eukaryota > Metazoa > Chordata > Actinopteri > Salmoniformes > Salmonidae > Oncorhynchus > Oncorhynchus gorbuscha. The sequence goes on from NW_025752700.1 coordinate 3,879, forward strand.
AGTTGTCTCTCGTCTCCTCCTCTCGCTCTCTCTGTCAGGTTGGAGTTGTCTCTCGTCTCCTCTCTGTCAGGTTGTAGTTGTCTCGTCTCCTCCTCTCGTCTCCTCTCTGTCAGGTTGGAGTTGTCTCTTGTCTCCTCTCTGTCAGGTTGTAGTTGTCTCTTGTCTCTTCTCTGTCAGGTTGTAGTTGTCTCTCGTCTCCTCTCTGTCAGGTTGTAGTTGTCTCTTGTCTCCTCTCTGTCAGGTTGGAGTTGTCTCTCGTCTCCTCCTCTCGCTCTCTCTGTCAGGTTGGAGTTGTCTCTTGTCTCCTCTCTGTCAGGTTGTAGTTGTCTCTCGTCTCCTCCTCTCGCTCTCTCTGTCAGGTTGGAGTTGTCTCTTGTCTCCTCTCTGTCAGGTTGTAGTTGTCTCGTCTCCTCCTCTCCTCTCTGTCAGGTTGTAGTTGTCTCTCGTCTCCTCCTCTCGCTCTCTCTGTCAGGTTGGAGTTGTCTCTTGTCTCCTCTCTGTCAGGTTGTAGTTGTCTCGTCTCCTCCTCTCCTCTCTGTCAGGTTGGAGTTGTCTCTTGTCTCCTCTCTGTCAGGTTGTAGTTGTCTCTCGTCTCCTCCTCTCGCTCTCTCTGTCAGGTTGGAGTTGTCTCTTGTCTCCTCTCTGTCAGGTTGTAGTTGTCTCTTGTCTCCTCTCTGTCAGGTTGTAGTTGTCTCTTGTCTCCTCTCTGTCAGGTTGTAGTTGTCTCGTCTCCTCCTCTCCTCTCTGTCAGGTTGGAGTTGTCTCTTGTCTCCTCTCTGTCAGGTTGTAGTTGTCTCTCGTCTCCTCCTCTCGCTCTCTCTGTCAGGTTGGAGTTGTCTCTTGTCTCCTCTCTGTCAGGTTGGAGTTGTCTCTTGTCTCCTCTCTGTCAGGTTGGAGTTGTCTCTTGTCTCCTCTCTGTCAGGTTGGAGTTGTCTCTTGTCTCCTCTCTGTCAGGTTGGAGTTGTCTCTTGTCTCCTCTCTGTCAGGTTGGAGTTGTCTCTTGTCTCCTCTCTGTCAGGTTGGAGTTGTCTCTTGTCTCCTCTCTGTCAGGTTGTAGTTGTCTCGTCTCCTCCTCTCGCTCTCTCTGTCAGGTTGGAGTTGTCTCTTGTCTTCTCTCTGTCAGGTTGTAGTTGTCTCGTCTCCTCCTCTCGCTCTCTCTGTCAGGTTGGAGTTGTCTCTTGTCTCCTCTCTGTCAGGTTGTAGTTGTCTCGTCTCCTCCTCTCCTCTCTGTCAGGTTGTAGTTGTATCTTGTCTCTTCTCTGTCAGGTTGTAGTTGTCTCTCGTCTCCTCTCTGTCAGGTTGTAGTTGTCTCTCGTCTCCTCCTCTCGCTCTCTCTGTCAGGTTGGAGTTGTCTCTTGTCTCCTCTCTGTCAGGTTGGAGTTGTCTCTCGTCTCCTCCTCTCCTCTCTGTCAGGTTGTAGTTGTCTCTCGTCTCCTCCTCTCGCTCTCTCTGTCAGGTTGGAGTTGTCTCTTGTCTCCTCTCTGTCAGGTTGTAGTTGTCTCGTCTCCTCCTCTCCTCTCTGTCAGGTTGTAGTTGTCTCTCGTCTCCTCCTCTCCTCTCTGTCAGGTTGGAGTTGTCTCTTGTCTCCTCTCTGTCAGGTTGTAGTTGTCTCGTCTCCTCCTCTCCTCTCTGTCAGGTTGTAGTTGTCTCTCGTCTCCTCCTCTCCTCTCTGTCAGGTTGTAGTTGTCTCTTGTCTCCTCTCTGTCAGGTTGGAGTTGTCTCTCGTCTCCTCCTCTCGCTCTCTCTGTCAGGTTGGAGTTGTCTCTTGTCTCCTCTCTGTCAGGTTGGAGTTGTCTCTTGTCTCCTCTCTATCAGGTTGTAGTTGTCTCTCGTCTCCTCCTCTCGCTCTCTCTGTCAGGTTGGAGTTGTCTCTTGTCTCCTCTCTGTCAGGTTGTAGTTGTCTCTTGTCTCTTCTCTGTCAGGTTGTAGTTGTCTCTCGTCTCCTCTCTGTCAGGTTGGAGTTGTCTCTCGTCTCCTCTCTGTCAGGTTGTAGTTGTCTCTCGTCTCCTCTCTGTCAGGTTGTAGTTGTCTCTCGTCTCCTCTCTGTCAGGTTGGAGTTGTCTCTCGTCTCCTCTCTGTCAGGTTGGAGTTGTCTCTCGTCTCCTCTCTGTCAGGTTGTAGTTGTCTCGTATCCTCCTCTCCTCTCTGTCAGGTTGTAGTTGTCTCTTGTCTCCTCCTCTCGCTCTCTCTGTCAGGTTGTAGTTGTCTCTTGTCTCCTCTCTGTCAGGTTGTAGTTGTCTCTTGTCTCTTCTCTGTCAGGTTGTAGTTGTCTCTTGTCTTCTCTCTGTCAGGTTGTAGTTGTCTCTCGTCTCCTCTCTGTCAGGTTGTAGTTGTCTCTTGTCTCCTCTCTGTCAGGTTGTAGTTGTCTCGTCTCCTCCTCTCCTCTCCTCTCTGTCAGGTTGTAGTTGTATCTTGTCTCTTCTCTGTCAGGTTGTAGTTGTCTCTTGTCTCCTCTCTGTCAGGTTGTAGTTGTCTCGTCTCCTCCTCTCCTCTCTGTCAGGTTGTAGTTGTCTCCTCTCTGTCAGGTTGGAGTTGTCTCTTGTCTCCTCTCTGTCAGGTTGGAGTTGTCTCTCGTCTCCTCCTCTCGCTCTCTCTGTCAGGTTGGAGTTGTCTCTTGTCTCCTCTCTGTCAGGTTGTAGTTGTCTCTCGTCTCCTCCTCTCTCTCTCTCTGTCAGGTTGGAGTTGTCTCTTGTCTCCTCTCTGTCAGGTTGGAGTTGTCTCTTGTCTCCTCTCTGTCAGGTTGGAGTTGTCTCTTTGTCTCCTCTCTGTCAGGTTGGAGTTGTCTCTTGTCTCCTCTCTGTCAGGTTGTAGTTGTCTCTGTCTCCTCTCTGTCAGGTTGTAGTTGTCTCTCGTCTCCTCTCGCTCTCTCTGTCAGGTTGGAGTTGTCTCTTGTCTCCTCTCTGTCAGGTTGGAGTTGTCTCTTGTCTCCTCTCTGTCAGGTTGGAGTTGTCTCTCGTCTCCTCTCTGTCAGGTTGGAGTTGTCTCTCGTCTCCTCCTCTCGCTCTCTCTGTCAGGTTGTAGTTGTCTCTTGTCTCCTCCTCTCGCTCTCTCTGTCAGGTTGTAGTTGTCTCTTGTCTCCTCCTCTCGCTCTCTCTGTCAGGTTGGAGTTGTCTCTCGTCTCCTCTCTGTCAGGTTGTAGTTGTCTCGTCTCCTCCTCTCCTCTCTGTCAGGTTGTAGTTGTCTCGTCTCCTCCTCTCGCTCTCTCTGTCAGGTTGTAGTTGTCTCGTCTCCTCCTCTCGCTCTCTCTGTCAGGTTGTAGTTGTCTCGTCTCCTCCTCTCGCTCTCTCTGTCAGGTTGTAGTTGTCTCGTCTCCTCCTCTCGCTCTCTCTGTCAGGTTGTAGTTGTCTCTTGTCTCCTCTCTGTCAGGTTGGAGTTGTCTCTCGTCTCCTCTCTGTCAGGTTGGAGTTGTCTCTCGTCTCCTCCTCTCGCTCTCTCTGTCAGGTTGTAGTTGTCTCTTGTCTCCTCCTCTCGCTCTCTCTGTCAGGTTGGAGTTGTCTCTCGTCTCCTCTCTGTCAGGTTGTAGTTGTCTCGTCTCCTCCTCTCCTCTCTGTCAGGTTGTAGTTGTCTCGTCTCCTCCTCTCGCTCTCTCTGTCAGGTTGTAGTTGTCTCGTCTCCTCCTCTCGCTCTCTCTGTCAGGTTGTAGTTGTCTCGTCTCCTCCTCTCGCTCTCTCTGTCAGGTTGTAGTTGTCTCTTGTCTCTTCTCTGTCAGGTTGTAGTTGTCTCTTGTCTCCTCTCTGTCAGGTTGTAGTTGTCTCTCGTCTCCTCTCTGTCAGGTTGTAGTTGTCCCTTGTCTCCTCTCTGTCAGGTTGTAGTTGTCTCGTCTCCTCCTCTCCTCTCTGTCAGGTTGTAGTTGTCTCCTCTCTGTCAGGTTGGATTTGTCTCTTGTCTCCTCTCTGTCAGGTTGGAGTTGTCTCTCGTCTCCTCCTCTCGCTCTCTCTGTCAGGTTGGAGTTGTCTCTCGTCTCCTCCTCTCGCTCTCTCTGTCAGGTTGTAGTTGTCTCCTCTCTGTCAGGTTGGAGTTGTCTCTCGTCTCCTCTCTGTCAGGTTGGAGTTGTCTCTCGTCTCCTCTCTGTCAGGTTGGAGTTGTCTCTCGTCTCCTCTCTGTCAGGTTGTAGTTGTCTCTCGTCTCCTCTCTGTCAGGTTGTAGTTGTCTCGTCTCCTCCTCTCGCTCTCTCTGTCAGGTTGTAGTTGTCTCTTGTCTCCTCCTCTCGCTCTCTCTGTCAGGTTGTAGTTGTCTCTTGTCTCCTCTGTCAGGTTGTAGTTGTCTCTTGTCTCTTCTCTGTCAGGTTGTAGTTGTCTCTCGTCTCTTCTCTGTCAGGTTGTAGTTGTCTCTCGTCTCCTCTCTGTCAGGTTGGAGTTGTCTCTTGTCTCCTCTCTGTCAGGTTGTAGTTGTCTCTCGTCTCCTCCTCTCCTCTCTGTCAGGTTGGAGTTGTCTCTTGTCTCCTCTCTGTCAGGTTGGAGTTGTCTCTTGTCTCCTCTCTGTCAGGTTGGAGTTGTCTCTTGTCTCCTCTCTATCAGGTTGTAGTTGTCTCTCGTCTCCTCTCTGTCAGGTTGTAGTTGTCTCTTGTCTCCTCTCTGTCAGGTTGTAGTTGTCTCGTCTCCTCCTCTCCTCTCTGTCAGGTTGGAGTTGTCTCTTGTCTCCTCTCTGTCAGGTTGTAGTTGTCTCGTCTCCTCCTCTCCTCTCTGTCAGGTTGTAGATGTCTCTCGTCTCCTCCTCTCGCTCTCTCTGTCAGGTTGGAGTTGTCTCTTGTCTCCTCTCTGTCAGGTTGAAGTTGTCTCTCGTCTCCTCCTCTCGCTCTCTCTGTCAGGTTGGAGTTGTCTCTTGTCTCCTCTCTGTCAGGTTGGAGTTGTCTCTTGTCTCCTCTCTGTCAGGTTGTAGTTGTCTCTTGTCTCCACTCTGTCAGGTTGTAGTTGTCTCTTGTCTCCTCTCTGTCAGGTTGTAGTTGTCTCTCGTCTCCTCTCTGTCAGGTTGTAGTTGTCTCTCGTCACCTCTCTGTCAGGTTGGAGTTGTCTCTCGTCACCTCTCTGTCAGGTTGGAGTTGTCTCTCGTCTCCTCTCTGTCAGGTTGTAGTTGTCTCTCGTCTCCTCCTCTCGCTCTCTCTGTCAGGTTGTAGTTGTCTCTTGTCTCCTCCTCTCGCTCTCTCTGTCAGGTTGGAGTTGTCTCTCGTCTCCTCTCTGTCAGGTTGTAGTTGTCTCGTCTCCTCCTCTCCTCTCTGTCAGGTTGTAGTTGTCTCTTGTCTCCTCCTCTCGCTCTCTCTGTCAGGTTGTAGTTGTCTCTTGTCTCTTCTCTGTCAGGTTGTAGTTGTCTCTCATCTCCTCTCTGTCAGGTTGTAGTTGTCTCTTGTCTCCTCTCTGTCAGGTTGTAGTTGTCTCGTCTCCTCCTCTCCTCTCTGTCAGGTTGTAGTTGTCTCCTCTCTGTCAGGTTGGAGTTGTCTCTTGTCTCCTCTGTCAGGTTGTAGTTGTCTCTCATCTCCTCTCTGTCAGGTTGTAATTGTCTCTTGTCTCCTCCTCTCGCTCTCTCTGTCAGGTTGGAGTTGTCTCTCGTCTCCTCTCTGTCAGGTTGTAGTTGTCTCGTCTCCTCCTCTCCTCTCTGTCAGGTTGTAGTTGTCTCTTGTCTCTTCTCTGTCAGGTTGTAGTTGTCTCATCTCCTCTCTGTCAGGTTGTAGTTGTCTCTTGTCTCCTCTCTGTCAGGTTGTAGTTGTCTCTCATCTCCTCTCTGTCAGGTTGTAGTTGTCTCTTGTCTCCTCTCTGTCAGGTTGTAGTTGTCTCGTCTCCTCCTCTCCTCTCTGTCAGGTTGTAGTTGTCTCCTCTCTGTCAGGTTGGAGTTGTCTCTCGTCTCCTCCTCTCGCTCTCTCTCTCAGGTTGGAGTTGTCTCTTGTCTCCTCTCTGTCAGGTTGTAGTTGTCTCTCGTCTCCTCTCTGTCAGGTTGTAGTTGTCTCTTGTGTCCTCTCTGTCAGGTTGTAGTTGTCTCTCGTCTCCTCCTCTCGCTCTCTCTGTCAGGTTGGAGTTGTCTCTCGTCTCCTCTCTGTCAGGTTGTAGTTGTCTCTCGTCTCCTCTCTGTCAGGTTGGAGTTGTCTCTCGTCTCCTCTCTGTCAGGTTGGAGTTGTCTCTTGTCTCCTCTCTGTCAGGTTGTAGTTGTCTCTTGTCTCCTCTCTGTCAGGTTGGAGTTGTCTCTTGTCTCCTCTCTGTCAGGTTGTAGTTGTCTCTTGTCTCTTCTCTGTCAGGTTGTAGTTGTCTCTCGTCTCCTCTCTGTCAGGTTGGAGTTGTCTCTCGTCTCCTCTCTGTCAGGTTGGAGTTGTCTCTCGTCTCCTCTCTGTCAGGTTGGAGTTGTCTCTCGTCTCCTCTCTGTCAGGTTGGAGTTGTCTCTTGTCTCCTCCTCTCGTCTCCTCTCTGTCAGGTTGGAGTTGTCTCTCGTCTCCTCTCTGTCAGGTTGGAGTTGTCTCTCGTCTCCTCTCTGTCAGGTTGGAGTTGTCTCTTGTCTCCTCCTCTCGTCTCCTCTCTGTCAGGTTGGAGTTGTCTCTCGTCTCCTCTCTGTCAGGTTGGAGTTGTCTCTCGTCTCTTCTCTGTCAGGTTGTAGTTGTCTTGTCTCCTCTCTGTCAGGTTGGAGTTGTCTCTCGTCTCCTCTCTGTCAGGTTGTAGTTGTCTCGTCTCCTCCTCTCGCTCTCTCTGTCAGGTTGTAGTTGTCTCTTGTCTCCTCCTCTCGCTCTCTCTGTCAGGTTGTAGTTGTCTCTTGTCTCCTCTCTGTCAGGTTGTAGTTGTCTCTTGTCTCTTCTCTGTCAGGTTGTAGTTGTCTCTTGTCTTCTCTCTGTCAGGTTGTAGTTGTCTCTCGTCTCCTCTCTGTCAGGTTGTAGTTGTCTCTTGTCTCCTCTCTGTCAGGTTGGAGTTGTCTCGTCTCCTCCTCTCGCTCTCTCTGTCAGGTTGGAGTTGTCTCTTGTCTCCTTTCTGTCAGGTTGTAGTTGTCTCGTCTCCTCCTCTCGCTCTCTCTGTCAGGTTGGAGTTGTCTCTTGTCTCCTCTCTGTCAGGTTGTAGTTGTCTCGTCTCCTCCTCTCCTCTCTGTCAGGTTGTAGTTGTATCTTGTCTCTTCTCTGTCAGGTTGTAGTTGTCTCTCGTCTCCTCTCTGTCAGGTTGTAGTTGTCTCTCGTCTCCTCTCTGTCAGGTTGTAGTTGTCTCTTGTCTCCTCTCTGTCAGGTTGTAGTTGTCTCGTCTCCTCCTCTCTGTCAGGTTGTAGTTGTCTCCTCTCTGTCAGGTTGGAGTTGTCTCTTGTCTCCTCTCTGTCAGGTTGGAGTTGTCTCTCGTCTCCTCCTCTCGCTCTCTCTGTCAGGTTGGAGTTGTCTCTTGTCTCCTCTCTGTCAGGTTGGAGTTGTCTCTCGTCTCCTCCTCTCGCTCTCTCTGTCAGGTTGGAGTTGTCTCTTGTCTCCTCTCTGTCAGGTTGGAGTTGTCTCTCGTCTCCTCCTCTCCTCTCTGTCAGGTTGTAGTTGTCTCTCGTCTCCTCCTCTCGCTCTCTGTCAGGTTGTAGTTGTCTCCTCTCTGTCAGGTTGGAGTTGTCTCGTCTCCTCCTCTCCTCTCTGTCAGGTTGTAGTTGTCTCCTCTCTGTCAGGTTGGAGTTGTCTCTCGTCTCCTCCTCTCGCTCTCTCTGTCAGGTTGGAGTTGTCTCTTGTCTCCTCTCTGTCAGGTTGGAGTTGTCTCTCGTCTCCTCCTCTCTCTCTCTCTCTGTCAGGTTGGAGTTGTCTCTTGTCTCCTCTCTGTCAGGTTGGAGTTGTCTCGTCTCCTCTGTCAGGTTGTAGTTGTCTCTTGTCTCCTCTCTGTCAGGTTGTAGTTGTCTCTCGTCTCCTCTCTGTCAGGTTGGAGTTGTCTCGTCTCCTCTCTGTCAGGTTGGAGTTGTCTCGTCTCCTCTCTGTCAGGTTGTAGTTGTCTCTTGTCTCCTCTCTGTCAGGTTGTAGTTGTCTCTTGTCTTCTCTGTCAGGTTGTAGTTGTCTCTTGTCTTCTCTGTCAGGTTGTAGTTGTCTCTCGCCTCCTCTCTGTCAGGTTGTAGTTGTCTCTCGCCTCCTCTCTGTCAGGTTGTAGTTGTCTCTCGTCTCCTCTCTGTCAGGTTGTAGTTGTCTCTGTCAGGTTGTAGTTGTCTCCTCTCTGTCAGGTTGTAGTTGTCTCTTGTCTCCTCTCTGTCAGGTTGTAGTTGTCTCTTGT